>NW_017310254.1:0-700 GCF_000935625.1 Nanorana parkeri
ACTCCCGGAGAGAGATGCACCATGGGATTTGTAGTTTCACCGCAGCTGGAGGACCGGTGTGTGGCGACCCCGGCGTTAGAGGGCGTCTGTGACCCAAAACTAACATTAAACCTCCGTCTGAAGGACGTCCCCTGTCTGTCCTCACCGGAGCCGCGGCCCCTCGTCACCGTGTGACCGCTGGCGGAAGTTACACTTTGTGACTCCGGTGTAATCCCCGGGGACGCACGCCGCCCTTTATACCTGCAAGAGTCTCACTCTTCTTGTGGGAATTCCTTGTTTATTTTACATCTACAGAATGTATGAGGAGAAGTGGGGACAATGATGTCATAGGGGGGGGGTCACATGATCTTAGGGGGAGGTTGGGATGAGATGGTGACAGGGTCTCTTTAGTGTCCTGCCCCCCCATTGTACGGCCTGCAGGGGGTATCGGGTGTATTCTGCGAGCTCCCGTCAGACAATATAATAGACTGAAAATCATGACGCTTCCCCTTTAATAAAACTATTCGGCGTCTGGACGGGATCCATGAAGAAAACTGCGAGTGGTTTTGTTTCGGCGCTGAAGAGAAATGCGACGTCAGGAGGAAAGGAAGTGGTCAGGACGGCGTTTCCTCAGAACTTCTTCAGAAAGTGAATGAAACAGATGAAAAGGACGATGAGAACACGGGGCCCGGCGAAGGAGCGGCTGCACGGGGCCCGGCGA
>NW_017310254.1:1065-2721 GCF_000935625.1 Nanorana parkeri
TTTTTACCAAAATAGCAAAAGGTGTGAAAAGAGCAGAAAAGTGAGAAGAAAGTGCGAAAGAACAAAGAACACCAAGAAATACAAGTGAGACACGCCGGGCCCCCAGATAGACACGCCGGGCCCCCAGATAGACACGCCGGGCCCCCAGATAGACACGCCGGGCCCCCAGATAGACACACCGGGCCACAGAGTTCTCGTTCTCAGTTATTAATCGTTCCTGTTGGAGATTTCCCTCACTTCCTGTATGTCAATGTTGTCATGGGAACAGGACATGCTTCTCCAATGGCAACAGAGAGCACTGGCCACATTTCGGGGGCCCCCCCTTCCTGAGGGCCTTTTATATATAAGTGACAGGACGAGGCTGGAGAAATCTCCGGAGCCGGGCCGCCAATCCTCCTCCAAAATCGCAGCCGGCTCCCAACATTGGCCGGATCTCTCTATCGGCCGGCTCCCGGATTCATTTGTCCATCCCCTGTAGAGCAGCGGTCGCCACACACCGGCCCTCCAGCTGTGGGGGTGGAACTACAAATCCCATGAGGCATTGCAACATTCTCACAGCTACAGCCACGACTCCCGGAGAGAGATGCACCATGGGATTTGTAGTTTCACCGCAGCTGGAGGACCGGTGAGGAAGGAACGGCTGCACAAGACATACCTCCCCATGTCTGTGTCACCCTGTGGTGGGAGGGGCAGACTCCATGTCACATGGCTCCTCCTCTCTGTGTCACCCTGCGGTGGGAGGGGCAGGCTCCATGTCACATGGCTCCTCCTCTCTATGCCACCCTGCGGTGGGAGGGGCAGACTCCATGTCACATGGCTCCTCCTCTCTGTGTCACCCTGCGGTGGGAGGGGCAGGCTCCATGTCACATGGCTCCTCCTCTCTGTGTCACCCTGCGGTGGGAGGGGCAGGCTCCATGGCACATGGCTCCTCCTCTCTATGTCACCCTGCGGTGGGAGGGGCAGACTCCATGTCACATGGCTCCTCCTCTCTGTGTCACCCTGCGGTGGGAGGGGCAGGCTCCATGTCACATGGCTCCTCCTCTCTATGCCACCCTGCGGTGGGAGGGGCAGACTCCATGTCACATGGCTCCTCCTCTCTGTGTCACCCTGCGGTGGGAGGGGCAGGCTCCATGTCACATGGCTCCTCCTCTCTGTGTCAGCCTGCGGTGTGAGGGGCAGACTCCATGTCACATGGCTCCTCCTCTCTGTGTCACCCTGCGGTGTGAGGGGCAGACTCCATGTCACATGGCTCCTCCTCTCTGTGTCACCCTGCGGTGGGAGGGGCAGACATGATTTGGCGTTGATGATGATTTATAAAACAATAAAACCAGCAACAGAGTTTCTTCAGCGGAGAGTGAAAGCGGAACTTCGTGAGACACAAATTATGTCCCGAGCATCAGAATGAAAAGAGGAAATAAAGCTTCGCCCCGTCCTGCTCAGGGAAGGAGCCGCCACCCCCGACACAAGCCTGAGACATACACTATATTGCCAGAAGTATTGGCCCCTCCCCCTCCAGGTCCTCCAATCCCCTCCGTGGCCCCCGGTGTATAGGATGAGGCCCCTCCCCCTCCAGGTCCTCCAATCCCCTCCATGGCCCCCGGTGTATAGGATGAGGCCCCTCCCCCTCCAGGTCCTCCAATCCCCTCCATGGCCCCC
>NW_017310254.1:3762-5780 GCF_000935625.1 Nanorana parkeri
CTCCATGTCACATGGCTCCTCCTCTCTATGTCACCCTGCGGTGGGAGGGGCAGACTCCATGTCACATGGCTCCTCCTCTCTATGCCACCCTGCAGTGGGAGGGGCAGACTCCATGTCACATGGCTCCTCCTCTCTGTGTCACCCTGCGGTGGGAGGGGCAGGCTCCATGTCACATGGCTCCTCCTCTCTATGCCACCCTGCGGTGGGAGGGGCAGACTCCATGTCACATGGCTCCTCCTCTCTGTGTCACCCTGCGGTGGGAGGGGCAGGCTCCATGTCACATGGCTCCTCCTCTCTGTGTCAGCCTGCGGTGTGAGGGGCAGACTCCATGTCACATGGCTCCTCCTCTCTGTGTCACCCTGCGGTGTGAGGGGCAGACTCCATGTCACATGGCTCCTCCTCTCTGTGTCACCCTGCGGTGGGAGGGGCAGACATGATTTGGCGTTGATGATGATTTATAAAACAATAAAACCAGCAACAGAGTTTCTTCAGCGGAGAGTGAAAGCGGAACTTCGTGAGACACAAATTATGTCCCGAGCATCAGAATGAAAAGAGGAAATAAAGCTTCGCCCCGTCCTGCTCAGGGAAGGAGCCGCCACCCCCGACACAAGCCTGAGACATACACTATATTGCCAGAAGTATTGGCCCCTCCCCCTCCAGGTCCTCCAATCCCCTCCGTGGCCCCCGGTGTATAGGATGAGGCCCCTCCCCCTCCAGGGCCTCCAATCCCCTCCATGGCCCCCGGTGTATAGTATGAGGCCCCTCCACCCCCTCCTGTAATAAAGACCGCCCGCTGCTCCTCTCTCCTTGTGCAGGGTGACTGGTCTTGTCTCCGCCCCCTCCTGTAATAAAGACCGCCCGCTGCTCCTCTCTCCTTGTGCAGGGTGACTGGTCTTGTCTCCGCCCCCTCCTGTAATAAAGACCGCCCCCTGCTCCTCTCTCCTTGTGCAGGGTGACTGATCTTGTCTCCGCCCCTTCCTGTAATAAAGACCGCCCACAGCTGCTCCTCTCTCCTTGTGCAGGGTGACTGGTCTTGTCTCCGCCCCTTCCTGTAATAAAGACCGCCCACTGCTATAGACTCCTATTTTGTGAAGCCGCAAAGAAACAGATTATAAAGTGATACAAAGATAATAAACGTGTCGGCACAATAGAAGTCTTCTTATCACATAAAACAATAGATGTCACTACAATGGAGTCTATAGAAATAAAGTGTCCGGTTGTCATGCCGATCCCTTCCTTCATGTCAGTGAAAAGTAAAAATAGAAAACAGAACACAGACACCGGACTACATGTAACATACATGACTAGATGTCCCAATATACGTAACATGTATCAGACACATAATAATAATCATAATTTGTTGGAGAATGTGCGGCGGCCATGTTGGCCCCCGGCGTGTTCTGTGAATGTGTGCCGCCATCTTGGAGTCGGGGAGCATGGCGTCAGGTGACCTCACACGCCGATATTGGCCCCACCATCTTGGCGTATACCTATACACCAAGATGGCGGCGCCCAACACGTGCGGTGTTATATGACGTCATGCGCCCCGTTACTCCTCCGTCTCTCCTCCTTTCCCTGTACTCCTCCTCTCCTCCTTTCCCTGTACTTCTTCTCTCCTCCTTTCCCTGTACTCCTCCTTCTCTCCTCCTTTCCCTGTACTTCTTCTCTCCTCCTTTCCCTGTATGTCTCCTTCTCTCCTCCTAACCCTGTACTTCTCCTTCTCTCCTCCTTTCCCTGTACTTCTCCTTCTCTCCTCCTTTCCCTGTACTTCTCCTTCTCTCCTCCTTCCCCTGTACTTCTCCTTCTCTCCTCCTTTCCCTTTACTTCTCCTTCTCTCCTCCTTCCCCTGTACTTCTTCTCTCCTCCTTTCCCTGTACTCCTCATTCTCTCCTCCTTTCCCTGTACTCCTCCTTCTCTCCTCCTTTCCCTGTACTCCTCCTTCTCTCCTCCTTTCCCTGTACTCCTCCTTCTCTCCTCCTTTCCCTGTACTTCTCCTTCTCTCCTCCTTTCCCTGTACT
>NW_017310254.1:5798-10837 GCF_000935625.1 Nanorana parkeri
CCTAAACCTTGTGGACGCCTTCCCAGAAGAGGCGGAGCTGTTATAGCGGCAAAGGGCGGAGCCAACCCAATACTGAATCTTACGGACTAAGACTGGGATGCCATTAGAGGGCGGGGCCAACCCAATACTGAACCCTACGGACTAAGACTGGGGGGCCATTAGAGGGCGGAGCCAACCCAAAACTGAACCCTACGGACTGAGACTGGGGGGCCATTAGAGGGCGGAGCCAACCCAAAACTGAACCCTACGGACTAAGACTGGGGGGCCATTAGAGTTCATGTGCGTGTGCAGGGCCAGCCTTAGGCCTTTAGGCGCCCTGTGCGAAAAAGCTTTACAGCGCCCCTTAGTGACCACACCCTTTAGTGGCCACACCCCCAGTAACCACACCCATTTCCCCCAATATCCGCACCATTTAAAGACTCCTATTTTGTGAAGCCGCAAAGAAACAGATTATAAAGTGATACAAAGATAATAAACGTGTCGGCACAATAGAAGTCTTCTTATCACATAAAACAATAGATGTCACTACAATGGAGCCTATAGAAATAAAGTGTCCGGTTGTCATGCCGATCCCTTCCTTCATGTCAGTGAAAAGTAAAAATAGAAAACAGAACACAGACACCGGACTACATGTAACATACATGACTAGATGTCCCAATATACGTAACATGTATCAGACACATAATAATAATCATAATTTGTTGGAGAATGTGCGGCGGCCATGTTGGCCCCCGGCGTGTTCTGTGAATGCGTGCCGCCATCTTGGAGGCGGGGAGCATGACGTTACATGGCGTCAGGTGACCTCACACGCCGATATTGGCCCCACCATCTTGGTGTATACCTATACACCAAGATGGCGGCGCCCAACACGTGCGGTGTTATATGACGTCATGCGCCCCGTTACTCCTCCGTCTCTCCTCCTTTCCCTGTACTCCTCCTCTCCTCCTTTCCCTGTACTTCTTCTCTCCTCCTTTCCCTGTACTCCTCCTTCTCTCCTCCTTTCCCTGTACTTCTTCTCTCCTCCTTTCCCTGTATGTCTCCTTCTCTCCTCCTAACCCTGTACTTCTCCTTCTCTCCTCCTTTCCCTTTACTTCTCCTTCTCTCCTCCTTCCCCTGTACTTCTTCTCTCCTCCTTTCCCTGTACTCCTCATTCTCTCCTCCTTTCCCTGTACTCCTCCTTCTCTCCTCCTTTCCCTGTCCTCCTCCTTCTCTCCTCCTTTCCCTGTCCTCCTCCTTCTCTCCTCCTTTCCCTGTCCTCCTCCTTCTCTCCTCCTTTCCCTGTCCTCCTCCTTCTCTCCTCCTTTCCCTGTCCTCCTCCTTCTCTCCTCCTTTCCCTGTCCTCCTCCTTCTCTCCTCCTTTCCCTGTCCTCCTCCTTCTCTCCTCCTTTCCCTGTCCTCCTCCTTCTCTCCTCCTTTCCCTGTCCTCCTCCTTCTCTCCTCCTTTCCCTGTCCTCCTCCTTCTCTCCTCCTTTCCCTGTCCTCCTCCTTCTCTCCTCCTTTCCCTGTCCTCCTCCTTCTCTCCTCCTTTCCCTGTCCTCCTCCTTCTCTCCTCCTTTCCCTGTCCTCCTCCTTCTCTCCTCCTTTCCCTGTCCTCCTCCTTCTCTCCTCCTTTCCCTGTCCTCCTCCTTCTCTCCTCCTTTCCCTGTCCTCCTCCTTCTCTCCTCCTTTCCCTGTCCTCCTCCTTCTCTCCTCCTTTCCCTGTCCTCCTCCTTCTCTCCTCCTTTCCCTGTCCTCCTCCTTCTCTCCTCCTTTCCCTGTCCTCCTCCTTCTCTCCTCCTTTCCCTGTCCTCCTCCTTCTCTCCTCCTTTCCCTGTCCTCCTCCTTCTCTCCTCCTTTCCCTGTCCTCCTCCTTCTCTCCTCCTTTCCCTGTCCTCCTCCTTCTCTCCTCCTTTCCCTGTCCTCCTCCTTCTCTCCTCCTTTCCCTGTCCTCCTCCTTCTCTCCTCCTTTCCCTGTCCTCCTCCTTCTCTCCTCCTTTCCCTGTCCTCCTCCTTCTCTCCTCCTTTCCCTGTCCTCCTCCTTCTCTCCTCCTTTCCCTGTCCTCCTCCTTCTCTCCTCCTTTCCCTGTCCTCCTCCTTCTCTCCTCCTTTCCCTGTCCTCCTCCTTCTCTCCTCCTTTCCCTGTCCTCCTCCTTCTCTCCTCCTTTCCCTGTCCTCCTCCTTCTCTCCTCCTTTCCCTGTCCTCCTCCTTCTCTCCTCCTTTCCCTGTCCTCCTCCTTCTCTCCTCCTTTCCCTGTCCTCCTCCTTCTCTCCTCCTTTCCCTGTCCTCCTCCTTCTCTCCTCCTTTCCCTGTCCTCCTCCTTCTCTCCTCCTTTCCCTGTCCTCCTCCTTCTCTCCTCCTTTCCCTGTCCTCCTCCTTCTCTCCTCCTTTCCCTGTCCTCCTCCTTCTCTCCTCCTTTCCCTGTCCTCCTCCTTCTCTCCTCCTTTCCCTGTCCTCCTCCTTCTCTCCTCCTTTCCCTGTCCTCCTCCTTCTCTCCTCCTTTCCCTGTCCTCCTCCTTCTCTCCTCCTTTCCCTGTCCTCCTCCTTCTCTCCTCCTTTCCCTGTCCTCCTCCTTCTCTCCTCCTTTCCCTGTCCTCCTCCTTCTCTCCTCCTTTCCCTGTCCTCCTCCTTCTCTCCTCCTTTCCCTGTCCTCCTCCTTCTCTCCTCCTTTCCCTGTCCTCCTCCTTCTCTCCTCCTTTCCCTGTCCTCCTCCTTCTCTCCTCCTTTCCCTGTCCTCCTCCTTCTCTCCTCCTTTCCCTGTCCTCCTCCTTCTCTCCTCCTTTCCCTGTCCTCCTCCTTCTCTCCTCCTTTCCCTGTCCTCCTCCTTCTCTCCTCCTTTCCCTGTCCTCCTCCTTCTCTCCTCCTTTCCCTGTCCTCCTCCTTCTCTCCTCCTTTCCCTGTCCTCCTCCTTCTCTCCTCCTTTCCCTGTCCTCCTCCTTCTCTCCTCCTTTCCCTGTCCTCCTCCTTCTCTCCTCCTTTCCCTGTCCTCCTCCTTCTCTCCTCCTTTCCCTGTCCTCCTCCTTCTCTCCTCCTTTCCCTGTCCTCCTCCTTCTCTCCTCCTTTCCCTGTCCTCCTCCTTCTCTCCTCCTTTCCCTGTCCTCCTCCTTCTCTCCTCCTTTCCCTGTACTCCTCCTTCTCTCCTCCTTTCCCTGTACTCCTCCCTTCTCCTCGCTCCCACGCCTCCTCTCGCCCCCGCTGAGTGACATTCGGTCCCCTTTGTCAGTGTCAGTCTGCTGATGATCTGACGGCGATGAGTCTGGACTCTCTGACTCGCTGCTAACGAGGAGGAACACCATGTTTGGTTGGTGTGAGACGAGCGAGGAGCCGATTCCCAGCAGAACCGTCTTCTCAGCATAAAGTTCACTTTTGGGGCGAAAGTAAAGCAGTGAAAAGGCAAAAAATATATTTTCCGTTGCGCAATGTGTGCCGGGAGAAGCGAGGAGAACGTAATGACCTGCAGAGGACCGACCGACTGAACTTCCTCCAAGTACAGAGAGAGAACATCCAATTCAATCCAGACCGAGAGACGCGCACCGCCGGGACTCCACGGCCGGGGAACAGTATTTGTGTTTACACAATTCTCAGAATCCCAGGCCGGCACATCAGCATGGAGTATGCATGTTCTGCTTGTATAAGATCCCTCCCCCTCCCCCCACCGTTCCAAAGACATGCGGCTTCTGTCTAAAGCTGCCCATATACAGTAGACGGTCATATGAACGTTCAGGTCACAAAACCCGATGACTTTAGAGACTTGACGAATGCCACCCCAAATTTCTACTGGTGTATGACGGGGTTAAGTGTGTGCCGGTGCTTAATGGATGCCTGTAATAAATATTCAGCATTGCCCCAGATGTCACAGAACCTCAGCTGCTATGTAATGGGGGCAGCACAATGTATCCACCTGCAGGATAAACGTATTTGCATTGTGTTGATGTAATACCACATTATGGCCACAAGATGGCGACGAGGAGCGCAGAAAACGAACACTCATTCCTTCCATGTTCCTCGGCTCCATCTAGTGGCCGTAATGAGGTATTACCCGGAAAACAAAGTTCAACAATACATTCCCTTAGGGATACACGCCCACAGAAGGAACGTTCACAGGTATTGGCAGGGTGAACGGTCGTAGATGGAGCTCTTTGGGTGATAAGTGAACATTGGTGATCAGATGGCAGATTTATTCCCGGGAGCCAGGGCAGCCATCAGGGGGGGGAACGGCCGATATTCATGTAAGGGGCCCGGGCAGCCTGGGGGGCCCGCCCGGGAATATAGCAATGTACAAACTCAGTGCGCAGGATCGCCTACTAGATTGTAAGCTCTGAGGATCAGGGCCCTCCTAACCCACCAGTATTGTAACTGTACTGTATGGTGAATGTTTGGTGAAAGTCGCATTCACTCCTTCATAAATATAAGCCTCAGAATTAGCAGGCCGCTGTGTGCCGCTTCGGGTGGCCATCAGGCTGCTGATCTGGCCGGTCAGATAGACAACCCAGCGTCCAGCTGAAGGAGGTCACATGGCCGACAACGCGAGGCTCGGAAATTCTATGATTTGGCCCCTGCTGGGTGAAACATGTCAGAGAGGCTCGGGGTGGGTTGACTTCCTTGTGATCTTCTCCTGGAACAATAAAGTTGTGTGAAGTCCTTGGAGTGTGGCCGGCTTGTTTATTTCATGTCAGGGGCTCGGCGTTGTCACCCCACAACAGGAAGTGCGGTTACTGGCGGGATCTCCGGGTAAGAAACTTTGTAACAGAACTATCGCGGGTCGCGTGTGGCTACAGCAGGACCCTTTTTGGAGCGGATTTAGCCGCGATTCAAGCTTGCTCAATGCAAGCTTGAACGCGATGTCGCGCGATTTGCATATTGCGCAGTGGGAACGGGGCCTAATTGTATTTCCTGGTAATGAAGGCGGCGGGAGGGGGAGGGGGGTCACCTTGTGTACGTGAGACGCGTCTGGAAAATATCCCAACAGGAGCGCAAACGCCGCACAGGAAATGAAGGATGGAGAGACTCCCGAGATTCCATCAAAAGGTCTGCCCCCCCACCATACCCCCCCCGCATCCTT
>NW_017310254.1:10865-12257 GCF_000935625.1 Nanorana parkeri
GTACCCCTCTACACCCCCACAACCTCCAAAACCCTCTATACCCCTGTACACCCCCCTCATCCCTCTATGGATACAGGAAGCCGAATTCTAGTCATGTGTTTTTATTTGGGGGTCACATGATCGCTCTCAGTCTGTCCCGGCACATGTGCTGAGAAGGAGGAAGCTGATAGGAAGAGACGGCACAGAGATGACCTCATCAGTCTGCTGCTTCTCCTTCGCTGTCCAATCAGTGGGCTGGAGAGAGCGGTGACCACTGTATTCCTCAACTGTATGCGGTGTCACCCAGCATGGCTGCGCCACGGACATGCGGCGTCATTACACAACGCACATCAATGCCGCGCTTCAGGTGAACGCAGGTCAATGGTGTGAGTGAGCCCCAAAGACGGTGGGGAGATTCTGGAAATCCCGTCGTTAATAAGACTGAGATTCGGTCAGAGTAAAGCCGGCGCGTCTCCCCGGGAACCGGCTCTGCTTTCCATCATATAAAGATCACGGCAGAGAAATCCTCCAGATACCGGAGAGCTCAACTCCCCCGCGACCATCACCAAATAAGGCTCCAAGACGGCAACAATTCACCGCGAGGAGATTCCACGAGATGATCCAAACTTCACAGAAACACGTCAACGACTTCTACTTCCCTAAGACCAGAGCCGAAAAATCTACCGAGTACCAGATACCCGGCGTCACCGTACAGGAGAACGCGGTGCGATCATTATCAGAGTATAGATACTCGGTGTCACCGTACGGGAGAACGCGGTGCGATCATTATCAGAGTATAGATACTCGGTGTCACCGTACGGGAGAACGCGGTGCGATCATTATCGGAGTATAGATACTCGGCGTCACCGTACGGCAGAACGCGGTGCGATCATTATCAGAGTATAGATACTCGGCGTCACCGTACGGCAGAACGCGGTGCGATCATTATCGGAGTATAGATACCCGGCGTCACCGTACAGGAGAACGCGGTGCAATCATTATCAGAGTATAGATACTCGGCGTCACCGTACGGCAGAACGCGGTGCGATCATTATCGGAGTATAGATACCCGGCGTCACCGTACAGGAGAACGCAGTGCGATCATTATCAGAGTACCAGATACCCGGCGTCACCGTACGGGAGAACGCGGTGTGATCATTATCGGAGTATAGAGACTCGGTGTCACCGTACGGGAGAACACGGTGTGATCATTATCGGAGTATAGAGACTCGGTGTCACCGTACGGGAGAACGCAGTGCGATCATTATCGGAGTACAGAGACTCGGTGTCACCGTACGGGAGAACGCGGTGTGATCATTATCGGAGTATAGAGACTCGGTGTCACCGTACGGGAGAACACGGTGTGATCATTATCGGAGTATAGAGACTCGGTGTCACCGTACGGGAGAACGC
>NW_017310254.1:12633-14940 GCF_000935625.1 Nanorana parkeri
GGAAGCCGAATTCTAGTCATGTGTTTTTATTTGGGGGTCACATGATCGCTCTCAGTCTGTCCCGGCACATGTGCTGAGAAGGAGGAAGCTGATAGGAAGAGACGGCACAGAGATGACCTCATCAGTCTGCTGCTTCTCCTTCGCTGTCCAATCAGTGGGCTGGAGAGAGCGGTGACCACTGTATTCCTCAACTGTATGCGGTGTCACCCAGCATGGCTGCGCCACGGACATGCGGCGTCATTACACAACGCACATCAATGCCGCGCTTCAGGTGAACGCAGGTCAATGGTGTGAGTGAGCCCCAAAGACGGTGGGGAGATTCTGGAAATCCCGTCGTTAATAAGACTGAGATTCGGTCAGAGTAAAGCCGGCGCGTCTCCCCGGGAACCGGCTCTGCTTTCCATCATATAAAGATCACGGCAGAGAAATCCTCCAGATACCGGAGAGCTCAACTCCCCCGCGACCATCACCAAATAAGGCTCCAAGACGGCAACAATTCACCGCGAGGAGATTCCACGAGATGATCCAAACTTCACAGAAACACGTCAACGACTTCTACTTCCCTAAGACCAGAGCCGAAAAATCTACCGAGTACCAGATACCCGGCGTCACCGTACAGGAGAACGCGGTGCGATCATTATCAGAGTATAGATACTCGGTGTCACCGTACGGGAGAACGCGGTGCGATCATTATCAGAGTATAGATACTCGGTGTCACCGTACGGGAGAACGCGGTGCGATCATTATCGGAGTATAGATACTCGGCGTCACCGTACGGCAGAACGCGGTGCGATCATTATCAGAGTATAGATACTCGGCGTCACCGTACGGCAGAACGCGGTGCGATCATTATCGGAGTATAGATACCCGGCGTCACCGTACAGGAGAACGCGGTGCAATCATTATCAGAGTATAGATACTCGGCGTCACCGTACGGCAGAACGCGGTGCGATCATTATCGGAGTATAGATACCCGGCGTCACCGTACAGGAGAACGCAGTGCGATCATTATCAGAGTACCAGATACCCGGCGTCACCGTACGGGAGAACGCGGTGTGATCATTATCGGAGTATAGAGACTCGGTGTCACCGTACGGGAGAACACGGTGTGATCATTATCGGAGTATAGAGACTCGGTGTCACCGTACGGGAGAACGCAGTGCGATCATTATCGGAGTACAGAGACTCGGTGTCACCGTACGGGAGAACACGGTGTGATCATTATCGGAGTATAGAGACTCGGTGTCACCGTACGGGAGAACGCAGTGCGATCATTATCGGAGTACAGAGACTCGGTGTCACCGTACGGGAGAACGCGGTGTGATCATTATCGGAGTATAGAGACTCGGTGTCACCGTACGGGAGAACACGGTGTGATCATTATCGGAGTATAGAGACTCGGTGTCACCGTACATGAGAACGCGGTGTGATCATTATCGGAGTATAGAGACTCGGTGTCACCGTACATGAGAACGCGGTGTGATCATTAGCGGAGTATAGAGACTCGGTGTCACCGTACATGAGAACGCGGTGTGATCATTATCGGAGTATAGATACCCGGCGTCACCGTACATGAGAACGCGGTGTGATCATTATCGGAGTATAGATACTCGGTGTCACCGTACGGCAGAACGCGGTGTGATCATTATCAGAGTATAGAGACTCGGTGTCACCGTACGGGAGCCGAGGCACCAAAACGCACAATTATTTCTCCTCATGAAGAATATTTTAGTTGGATTTAAACATCTCACCGAGAACACGACTCCAAGAGCCAAAACTACTCTTCTCATCCCGGCCCCTGTGGCCATAGAGATTCCATCTTCTCCCTTGTGCAGGATTCCTCCCGAACTCCAAACACAACGCCGGGAGGTCACATGGCCCTAGTATGTGCGCCCTAGTATGTGCGTGCGTGTCACACGGGGACCTTAGATTGTAAGCTCTTTGGGTGCAGGTACTGATATCCATGAACTTTAATGGCCCCCCAGTCTTAGTCCGTTGGGTTCAGTATTGGGTTGGCTCCGCCCCCTCTAATGGCCCCCCCAGTCTTAGTCCGTTGGGTTCAGTATTGGGTTGGCTCCGCCCCCTCTAATGGCATCCCAGTCTTAGTCCGTAGGGTTCAGTATTGGGTTGGCTCCGCCCCCTCTAATGGCATCCCAGTCTTAGTCCGTAGGGTTCAGTATTGGGTTGGCTCCGCCCCCTCTAATGGCATCCCAGTCTTAGTCCGTAGGGTTTAGTATTGGGTTGGCTCCGCCCTTTAATGGCCCCCAGTCTTAGTCCGTAGGGTTCAGTATTGGGTTGGCTCCGCCC
>NW_017310254.1:15511-18566 GCF_000935625.1 Nanorana parkeri
TCCCCCCCCTCTAGTGGCCCCCCAGTTATGGTCTGTAGGGCTGTATATTGTGTTGTCCCCCCCCTCTAATGGCCCCCCAGTCTTAGTCCGTAGGGTTCAGTATTGGGTTGGCTCCGCCCCCTCTAATGGCATCCCAGTTATGGTCCGTAGGGTTCTGTATTGTGTTGGCTCCGCCCCCTTATGGCCCCCCAGTCTTAGTCCGTAGGGTTCAGTATTGGGTTGGCTCCGCCCCCTCTAATGGCATCCCAGTCTTAGTCCGTAGGGTTTAGTATTGGGTTGGCTCCGCCCTTTAATGGCCCCCAGTCTTAGTCCGTAGGGTTCAGTATTGGGTTGGCTCCGCCCTTTGCCGCTATAACAGCTCCGCCTCTTCTGGGAAGGAGTCCGCAAGGTTTAGGGGCGTGTCTATGGGAATGTTGGACCATTTGTGAGGTCAGGTACTGATGTTGGGGGAGGGGCTCGCAGTCTCCGCCTCTAATTCATCCCAAGGGTGTTCTATGGGGTTGAGGTCAGGACTCATGGGTGCAGGAACGGGGGCAAGAGAGAGTTCAGGCATTATCTGGGTGAAGCATGAGGACAGGTCTTTACTTTGCCTCCTGACCCCCGGAAATGGTCCTCAGGGGCGGGGCTTAGTAGCAGCACTAAGAAGTGGTACAGTTCTGTTAAAGGAGATTATGCTTCGAGGACCATTACCTGCCATAGACAATCACTCGGGGGAGGGGCATTATCTGTGGGAGGAGTAAGAAAAGGTCTTTGCGTTGTCCCCGGACCCTTGTGCGGGGCTCCTGATGAAGGAGATCGTACTTCAACATCGCGGGACGCATCCACAGTATAGTCGCCCTCAGAGGGCCGGTTGTATCTTCTTCATCACCATTGCCTCTGCGTTCCATTATCACTTCATACCGAGATCTGAGAGTAGAAGTCCAGGAAATGGCCCGGGGGGCCGGATTGGGCCCCTGGGCCTTGAGTTTGACACACGCGTGTGGTGTACAGCCGTTGCCTAGGAACAGCTCGGTGAGGAGCGGATGAATCAATCTCTGCTTGATCACAAAATACTGATAAAGAT
The DNA here is from genome assembly GCF_000935625.1 of Nanorana parkeri. Taxonomy (NCBI): domain Eukaryota; kingdom Metazoa; phylum Chordata; class Amphibia; order Anura; family Dicroglossidae; genus Nanorana; species Nanorana parkeri. The sequence goes on from NW_017310254.1 coordinate 16,575, forward strand.
TTTCTGATTTGTATAACACCGATCATGTGACTCTGTGCGATACCCCCGTGTATGTTACACTCCATTCTCCCCATTATAGCCCCGGAGACGGGTATATATATGTATACTATTATGTACACACACAGTGACGGGTATATATATGTATACTATTCTGTACACACACAGAGACGGGTATATATATATGTATACTATTCTGTACACACACAGTGACTGGTATATATATGTATACTATTCTGTACACACACAGAGACGGGTATATATATATGTATACTATTCTGTACACACACAGTGACGGGTATATATATGTATACTATTCTGTATACACACAGTGACGGGTATATATATGTATACTATTCTGTACACACACAGTGACGGGTATATAAATGTATACTATTCTGTACACACACAGTGACAATAAAGTTGTATTATTGAGAATTAAAGTCCAATGAAGTCTCTAATCTTTTCACTTCCTCGGCATGTCGCCCCCTGGTGGTGTATATCGGTATTGTAACTGTGGCTCCTCCCCCTGGAGACGAATGTAACTCATTATTATTAAAAGTAAATGTTACGCTTCATATCTCCGCTCCCCAAAATGTGGCAAATTTCCCCCCAAAACATCCAACAACCTGTCACTGACCCCATAACCAGAGATCGCTCCGAGGCAACGCCGCCATTCACCACGTCCACCAGATGGCGCTATACCCACAGCCGTTCCTCCGTCCGATTTGTTACTCACTTCCTCATACAAAGAAAGCCGGTTTGTGGGACAGCTTCCGTCTTTGGTGACTCCGTGCCGACTATCAGAAACAATGTCATGTGATCCTTGGTCCGCCTTTCCAGTATCTTCCCAACCATTGAGGTGAAACGTACCGCTCTGCAATTACTTGCTAAAGACTTTGATCCCTTTTTAAATATCGGCACCACAGTCGCCTCCCGCCAATCCATCGGTACCGAGCCCGTCATTAGAGAGAAATTAGATACAAAGGCTTTGAAATTACACAGCTCAATTCTTTGCGGACACGTGGGTTCAGTATTGGGTTGGCTCCGACCCCCTAATGGCCCCCCAGTCTTAGTTAGTAGGGTTCAGTATTGGGTCGGCTCCGCCCTCTAATGGCCCCCCAGTCTTAGTAGGGTTCAGTATTGGGTCGGCTCCGCCCTCTAATGGCCCCCCAGTCTTAGTCCGTAGGGTTCAGTATTGGGTCGGCTCCGCCCTCTAATGGCATCCCAGTCTTAGTCCGTAGGGTTTAGTATTGGGTTGGCTCCGCCCTCTAATGGCATCCCAGTCTTAGTCCGTAGGGTTCAGTATTGGGTTGGCTCCGCCCTCTAATGGCCCCCCAGTCTTAGTCCATAGGGTTCAGTATTGGGTACGAGTCACATGATTAGGAGGGGGAGGGGCCTCGTCCTATACACCGGGGGCCATGGAGGGGATTGGAGGACCTGGAGGGGGAGGGGCCTCATCCTTTACACAGGGGGCCACGGAGGGGATTGGAGGACCGGGAGGGGGAGGGGCCAATACTTCCGGCAGTATAGTGCATGTTACTGTATGTGTCCCCGTAGACCAATGAAAAGACGAGGTTAGTAGAAGACGCTGAGGACGGATTGGTCGGGGTGAAGGTGACCTCAGCTTGTTCCTCATCACCTCGCCTACAACAATCAGGACTTCAATTAAATGTAAAACAAGATGGCGGTGCGGCTGTAACAGGGCGGAGTCTCGTGGACGGCAAGTTCTGAGGGAGGAGATTATCGGGGGGATGAACGCCGGCGGACTCTATAACTGGAGAGTGTCGGAGAATGGCGGCTGTAAGAGGATTAATATTGCGGATTGTATGAGAAGGAAGGATGAGGATCCCTGACACATGGGTGGGGGGGGGCGTCACGTGTGTTCCAGGAACACGCACACGGCTTGCTGTTCTCATGATGTACTTTGTATCTCCGGCTCTGTGTTTTATAAGTAAATGATTTCTATAAATAGAGATAATCGGGCCGCGCGAC
>NW_017310254.1:18587-25633 GCF_000935625.1 Nanorana parkeri
GAAATGTGCCGGAGCCAGACCCCGAGAATGTCACCTTGTGTCCCTCCTCCTGAGAGATAGCAGCACATTTCCTGGCAGGAAGTGTCGCAGCTACAACAGGAAGTAGTGGTGTCACCAGTCTCCGTGTGAATCAGGGATGTGGGAGGAGACGATCACAGGCTGGAGACATGTAACATGAGACTGTTGGAGAGCTATTGGTCAGACACATCGAGTTCTCTGATAGAAACACGGAAAAGCTTTTCTCAGCGAGATCCACGAAGAGGAAAAACCCCGACCACTCTGTCCAGGGGCCCCGCGGGGGGCATAATATGTGCTAAAGGGCCACAAGCGGTGCAGACCCTGAGAATGGCGCAGTAACACCCCGCGCTCCCGGCTGGCTGGGATTCCAGAGCGTCCAATACGTGCGCTTCACACCTCCGGGCCCCGGAAGACGCATCGCTGTCACACCTCCGGGCCCCGGCAGACGCATCGCTGTCACACCTCCGGACCCCGACAGACGCATCGCTGTCACACCTCCGGACCCCGGAAGATGCATCGCTGTCACACCTCCGGACCCCGGAAGATGCATCGCTGTCACACCTCCGGACCCCGGAAGATGCATCGCTGTCACACCTCCGGACCCCGAGAAACGCATCGCTGTCACATCTCCGGGCCCCGGAAGATGCATCGCTGTCACACCTCCGGACCCCGAGAAACGCATCGCTGTCACACCTCCGGACCCCGACAGACGCATCGCTGTCACACCTCCGGACCCCGACAGACGCATCGCTGTCACACCTCCGGACCCCGGAAGATGCATCGCTGTCACACCTCCGGACCCCGGAAGATGCATCGCTGTCACACCTCCGGACCCCGGAAGATGCATCGCTGTCAAACCTCCGGACCCCGAGAAACGCATCGCTGTCACATCTCCGGGCCCCGGAAGATGCATCGCTGTCACACCTCCGGACCCCGAGAAACGCATCGCTGTCACACCTCCGGACCCCGACAGACGCATCGCTGTCACACCTCCGGACCCCGGAAGACGCATCGCTGTCACACCTCCGGGCCCCGGACGACTCTCCCTGGCAGACACATGCTCCATCTCGCCCTTTAATCTGAAGATTTTCTTTTTCCCTGCGCGGCCCGACGCATGTGTCATGAAATCAATGAGGGGTCAGGAGGAACGCACATCAAGGAGCTGAAAATAAAAAGCGGCGGCAGAAGACAATACATTAGCGGCGGCGGATCCATCGCCGATCAATACACATATTATGGGACGGAGACTTCATCTCTCCCCCGCACGTATCAGACAGAAGTGGGCGCAGGGGACGCAGGTATCAGACAGAAGTGGGCGCAGGGGACGCAGGTATCAGACAGAAGTGGGCGCAGGGGACGCACGTATCAGACAGAAGTGGGCGCAGGGGACGCAGGTATCAGACAGAAGTGGGCGCAGGGGACGCAGGTATCAGACAGAAGTGGGCGCAGGGGACGCACGTATCAGACAGAAGTGGGCGCAGGGGACGCACGTATCAGACAGAAGTGGGCGCAGGGGACGCACGTATCAGACAGAAGTGGGCGCAGGGGACGCACGTATCAGACAGAAGTGGGCGCAGGGGACGCACGTATCAGACAGAAGTGGGCGCAGGGGACGCACGTATCAGACAGAAGTGGGCGCAGGGGACGCACGTATCAGACAGAAGTGGGCGCAGGGGACGCACGTATCAGACAGAAGTGGGCGCAGGGGACGCACGTATCAGACAGAAGTGGGCGCAGGGGACGCACGTATCAGACAGAAGTGGGCGCAGGGGACGCACGTATCAGACAGAAGTGGGCGCAGGGGACGCACGTATCAGACAGAAGTGGGCGCAGGGGACGCACGTATCAGACAGAAGTGGGAGCAGGGGACGCAGGTATCAGACAGAAGTGGGCGCAGGGGACGCATGTATCAGACAGAAGTGGGCGCAGGGGACGCACGTATCAGACAGAAGTGGGCGCAGGGGACGCACGTATCAGACAGAAGTGGGCGCAGGGGACGCGGTCAGCGGGGTCTCAGCCGAGATATCGATTCAGACCTCTGTGAAATGAACATTATATTCCTCATCAGACTCAAAGGATATACAACAGGCTCCACCCACTATGGGGAACTACAGGAGGGGCGGAGACAAGACCAGTCACCCTGCACAAGGACAGAGAGAAGGAATGACCGGCCTTTATTACAGGAGGGGGCGGAGATAAGACCAGTCACCCTGCACAAGGAGAGAGCAGCAGTGGGCGGTCTTTATTACAGGAGGGGGCGGAGATAAGACCAGTCACCCTGCACAAGGAGAGAGCAGCAGTGGGCGGTCTTTATTACAGGAGGGGGCGGAGATAAGACCAGTCACCCTGCACAAGGAGAGAGCAGCAGTTGGTTTCAGGGTGAAGGATACTGTTTGCATCTGAAAAGGAAATGAGCAGCACAGGTCCTCTTTACCCCCCGGACACCCCTCTGGAGTCAGCCAGCGTTCACGCTCCGGTGCCGGGTCGGTGAGCTCGGTGAACGCGGCGGTGATGTGAGTCAGCGCTGCGCTCTATATATATCCGTCTATATATACCATCCCCCGGAGCTCATCCTCAGGACAGCTGTATACCCGGCAGATGTATACAGATGAGTAATCTGACACAGAGCCCTGTAATCAGTGCGCTCAGCGCTCAGCGCTGTCATTATAGAGGGAGGGAGGGGTGCAGGAACATGAGGGGAGATGTAACCCCTCCGGATCCTCCGCAATACAGGAAGGACGGGTGCACCTCATCCACAGAGGTATCCTGGATGGCAACTGATACCGGAGTGCCCGGTGCTGCACGGCTGGGAACTGATACCGGAGTGCCCGGTGCTGCACGGCTGGGAACTGATACCGGAGTGCCCGGTGCTGCACGGCTGGGAACTGATACCGGAGTGCCCGGTGCTGCACGGCTGGGAACTGATACCGGAGTGCCCGGTGCTGCACGGCTGGGAACTGATACCGGAGTGCCCGGTGCTGCACGGCTGGGAACTGATACCGGAGTGCCCGGTGCTGCACGGCTGGGAACTGATACCGGAGTGCCCGGTGCTGCACGGCTGGGAACTGATACCGGAGTGCCCGGTGCTGCACGGCTGGGAACTGATACCGGAGTGCCCGGTGCTGCACGGCTGGGAACTGATACCGGAGTACATTCCGCGCGGGCCGACCCTAAGCCCCGCCCCTGTCAGCATGCCTTGACTTCTGTGGGGAAGCAGCGGCCTCTCTGCAGAGGTCTGACATGAAATCTGCCGCTTCAGACCTATAGCCCTCCAATCAGCAGTTGGCATGAGATCTGCCGGTGGCGGAGTCGGATGTGTTCCAGCCACTAGATGGCGCCGAGCAGCGCAGGACGTTCCTATTCTCCTCCAGCTCCATCTAGTGGCTGGAATGTCTTCATACATCACATACCGAGGATCACTTAAAGGAGAACTCCGGCCGCGACGCTCTTATCCCTGCAGCGCGGCGGATGTCCCAGTAATGTACGGCCGTGTCAGCGGTGACCTCCCAGCATGAAGCCCCCTCGCATCCCGCCACACGCCACACGCCAGACATTGTAACAAAAATGTATTTTTTCTACTTTAAAAAAAAGGAAGTCGCTGGAGATGAAAAGTATCTTTTATATTCTACAATGTTTCCCGTTTCATTCCAATGGCACCGAGATGAGGACGTTTCTGGGGGATAATTACAGATGAACAGACGCGGCGCTCCGATGAAATACAAAGTAACAACATGGAAGCCGCTTTGTATCTTCTGATCGTTGTTTATAACGTTCCATTTCCTGCAGCGAGGAGCGGATCCGAGGTATTCACACGGATCCGTGAAAGGAGGAGAGGAGAGGAAAGGAGGAGAGGAGAGGAAAGGAAAGGAAAGGAGGAGGAGGAGGGGAAAGGAAAGGAGGAGGAGGAGGGGAAAGGAAAGGAGGAGGAGGAGGGGAAAGGAAAGGAGGAGGAGGAGGGGAAAGGAAAGGAGGAGGAGGAGGGGAAAGGAAAGGAGGAGGAGGAGGGGAAAGGAAAGGAGGAGGAGGAGGGGAAAGGAAAGGAGGAGGAGGAGGGGAAAGGAAAGGAGGAGGAGGAGGGGAAAGGAAAGGAGGAGGAGGAGGGGAAAGGAAAGGAGGAGGAGGAGGGGAAAGGAAAGGAGGAGGAGGAGGGGAAAGGAAAGGAGGAGGAGGAGGGGAAAGGAAAGGAGGAGGAGGAGGGGAAAGGAAAGGAGGAGGAGGAGGGGAAAGGAAAGGAGGAGGAGGAGGGGAAAGGAAAGGAGGAGGAGGAGGGGAAAGGAAAGGAGGAGGAGGAGGGGAAAGGAAAGGAGGAGGAGGAGGGGAAAGGAAAGGAGGAGGAGGAGGGGAAAGGAAAGGAGGAGGAGGAGGGGAAAGGAAAGGAGGAGGAGGAGGGGAAAGGAAAGGAGGAGGAGGAGGGGAAAGGAAAGGAGGAGGAGGAGGGGAAAGGAAAGGAGGAGGAGGAGGGGAAAGGAAAGGAGGAGGAGGAGGGGAAAGGAAAGGAGGAGGAGGAGGGGAAAGGAAAGGAGGAGGAGGAGGGGAAAGGAAAGGAGGAGGAGGAGGGGAAAGGAAAGGAGGAGGAGGAGGGGAAAGGAAAGGAGGAGGAGGAGGGGAAAGGAAAGGAGGAGGAGGAGGGGAAAGGAAAGGAGGAGGAGGAGGGGAAAGGAAAGGAGGAGGAGGAGGGGAAAGGAAAGGAGGAGGAGGAGGGGAAAGGAAAGGAGGAGGAGGAGGGGAAAGGAAAGGAGGAGAGGAAAGGAGGAGGAGGAGAGGAAAGGAGGAGAGGAGAGGAGAGGAAAGGAGGAGAGGAGGAAAGGAGGAGGAGGGGAATTATGAACCATCTCCCACACAGCTCCCTCCTCATGTATCACTGGCCCCTCCCCTTTTAGAGTGTAAGCCCTCAGGGGCGGGGCCCTCCTCACCATCTTGCATTGTGATTGTAATGTCTTCCTTATATTGTACAGCGCTGCGCTCACTGTTGGCGACATATAAATCCTGTGTAATAATAATGAAGCAAAATATGTTTATTGTTCCACAAATATTGATTCTGCGATAGAATAAGCGTTTGTATTGTACGAGGAGGTCGGGAAGAAATGTTCTACGCAGCAACGGACTGTTTATAGAGTGACACGGAATGCCGGTGTCACCGCCTGTTATCTGATGATGGGAAATGAGATGTAAAGGAAGTCATTCAGCCGTGTCACATCGCAGCCATTTGCTGAGCAGGCGGAACTGACTTCTGCCTGACGCCTGTCACCATCTGTCACCGGTAAGTAACCGCGGCGGAGGAGGAACGCACAGGGGACGAGTTCAAGGACGGGTGGAGGGTCCGGCGGTGCTGACCTGGAAGGGTCGAGTTCTTATACACCGGGTCAGCGCCGGGGTAATGGCTGCTTTGCGGTCTCTCCGGACCCGTACGGATCACCTCTCGGGAAGACTTTTCAGGCTTTGTATAAGAAATGGAAGTCGCAATAACTTTATAGAGACAACTGTACGCGAACATCAAACAGATCACTCAACACAAAAGTCTGATGGTGGAGAATAAAGCCCCACACCGGGCATAAAAACCAAATACTTACCTGAGGGGGGGCGGGGTAAGTGACCAGCAGACCCGGTAGTACCATAGAGGTGGAGGAAAGGTGAGTATGTACGGATCGGGGGAAAGAAGGGAACCTGGGACTGTCCATGCCATGGCCAAACACACGTCCTCTGTACGGCATGCAGTACCCGGCACGGGTGGGCACAGGTCGGCATGCAGTACCCAGCACGGGTGGGCACAGGTCGGCATGCAGTACCCGGCACGGGTGGGCACAGGTCGGCATGCAGTACCCAGCACGGGTGGGTACAGGTCGGCATGCAGTACCCAGCACGGGTGGGCACAGGTCGGCATGCAGTACCCAGCACAGGTCGGCATGCAGTACCCAGCACGGGTGGGCACAGGTCAGCATGCAGTACCCGGCAGGGTGGGCACAGGTCGGCATGCAGTACCCGGCACGGTGAGACCTGGAACAACCGCACTGCACATACAGTTCTAACCAAAACAAAAACGTGTCTCAACCGTCCGCACAACAAGATACATGAGGAAGATGAACCAGGACAGGTCCACATACTGATACCACTGCAAAGAGTAAGAGGGAGGAGGGAAGTAAGGAGTAAGAATGGGAAGGAGGATGAGTGACGGGGATAAGGAGAGGGATGAGTGACGGGGATAAGGAGCGGGATGAGTGACGGGGATAAGGAGTGGGATGAGTGACGGGGATAAGGAGCGGGATGAGTGACGGGGATAAGGAGCGGGATGAGTGACGGGGATAAGGAGCGGGATGAGTGACGGGGATAAGGAGCGGGATGAGTGACGGGGATAAGGAGCGGGATGAGTGACGGGGATAAGGAGCGGGATGAGTGACGGGGATAAGGAGCGGGATGAGTGACGGGGATAAGGAGCGGGATGAGTGACGGGGATAAGGAGCGGGATGAGTGACGGGGATAAGGAGCGGGATGAGTGACGGGGATAAGGAGCGGGATGAGTGACGGGGATAAGGAGCGGGATGAGTGACGGGGATAAGGAGCGGGATGAGTGACGGGGATAAGGAGCGGGATGAGCGGCGGAGATAAGGAGCGGGATGAGTGACGGGGATAAGGAGCGGGATAATGGAATAAGGAAGAGAGAACAGATCAGATATAGATAGGAGGGGGGCCTGAATAGAAGGAGAAACAGCATGGAGGGGGATGGAAAGCGAAACATCCAGCCATCACTCCGCCAGCCAACTATCCGCCATGTGTGCAGTCTCTGACCATCTCCTGTACTATGTCTGCAGTCTCTGACCCTCTCCTGTACTATGTCTGCAGTCTCTGACCCTCTCCTGTACCATGTCTGACCATACTGTACTCCCAGGCAGAGCTGTGATTACTGGATGGACACTCTGGGGGCAGTTCTGGGCAGGGTACGTCCCGTGTTTCTGCCCCCTCATCTGATCTGTACATTGCAGACGCAGAATGATGAATATAATGTCTGCTGCATTGAAATAAATACACACAGC
>NW_017310254.1:25806-26232 GCF_000935625.1 Nanorana parkeri
CCCCCCCGTATACACAGCCAGCACTGGGGGCTCCCCCCGTATACACAGCCAGCACTGGGGGCTCCCCCCCGTATACACAGCCAGCACTGGGGGCTCCCCCCGTATACACAGCCAGCACTGGGGGCTCCCCCCCGTATACACAGCCAGCACTGGGGGCTCCCCCCCGTATACACAGCCAGCACTGGGGGCTCCCCCCGTATACACAGCCAGCACTGGGGGCTCCCCCGCGACATTGGCTGCACCCTCAAACGCATACTCACCTCAGCCTGGTACCACAAGTCTCACTGACCGGGCCCCGCGTGTGCATTGCTGCCCCCCATACACTTCAATCGGTCCCGGAGATAAACAGAGGTGGACCTGCGGGACTGCACACCAAGTGGACTCCATATACACTATATTGGCCAAAGTATTGGGCCCCTCCCCCTC
>NW_017310255.1:0-316 GCF_000935625.1 Nanorana parkeri
CATATCCTGAATGTTGGACTTCCTGGTTAGTGCGGCCATTATGGTGAGATCTTGTGGCCGGTTGTAGCCCTCCATCGTCCGCCGTCGCCCTCCATCGCCCTCCACAGGACGGAGCAGAAAGCGACATGTCCGGGCAGAGAGGGGCCGAAGTGTGTACATATCACATAGAGATCAATGTCATACATGTGTGTGTTTCCTCCCCCGATCTATGGCTGTATTGGGGCCCCTGGGAATGGCCCCCCAGGTTTGGGAAGGGGCGGGATTCTCGCCGTATCTCTGGTGATGCCGCCGCCATTCATAATGGAGATGTTGGGGG
>NW_017310255.1:485-2700 GCF_000935625.1 Nanorana parkeri
CCCCCCCGCACCTGCGAGGGGGACAAAGAGCTGACAATTCTCCTTCCAGTCTCTGTATACACCGTATACTCTTCAGTAGAGCCTGTGTCCGGTGATGCTCGGCACTGCCTAGAACACACTCCCAAGGAGCACACCATCTCCAATCAATGGCAGAGGAGGAACACCGATTTACTGCTGGGGACCTTCCGGGGGTCACGGGAGAGCCGGCCGAGCGGGAATATGGCACCTCAGGTGTGTGGTGGGATCTCCGGTGCCAGGATTATTCTACAGCAGGAAGCTGCGGGGGTCATGGTGGCCAGTTGTGTGAAGGGTCAGAGCCGGTTAGTGGAGGTCATGGTGGCCAGTTGTGTGAAGGGTCAGAGCCGGTTAGTGGAGGTCATGGTGGCCAGTTGTGTGAAGGGTCAGAGCCGGTTAGTGGAGGTCATGGTGGCCGGATGTGTGAAGGGTCAGAGCCGGTTAGCGGAGTTCATGGTGGCCAGTTGTGTGAAGGGTCACAGCCGGTTAGTGGAGGTCATGGTGGCCAGTTGTGTGAAGGGTCAGATCTGGTTAGTGGAGGTCATGGTGGCCGGTTGTGTGAAGGGTCAGGGCCGGTTAGTGGTGGTCAGTTGTGTGAAGGGTCAGAGCCGGTTAGTGGAGGTCATGGTGGCCAGTTGTGTGAAGGGTCAGAGCCGGTTAGTGGAGGTCATGGTGGCCGGTTGTGTGAAGGGTCAGAGCCGGTTAGCGGAGGTCATGGTGGCCAGTTGTGTGACGGGTCAGAGCCGGTTTTTGGGGGGGAAATGGTGGTCAGCTGTGTGGGGGTTACACTGTTGCCCCTTGAAGTGGGCACATTTATTACCAGTCCCCCGTATCTCTTATGGTTTCCATTATCTGGTTATATAAATGGGAGTTGGGATCTGGCTCCCATTCATAGCCGATTCGGGATTGAGGCCGGTGAGGCCCGCGCTCCTGGCTAACGGGGTCGAGCCGTTGGAACCAGAATGTATGTTTTGTACAGAGGAGGTGGAAGCAGGTTACGTCCGGCATGTGGGCGGAGCAATGCTCACCGCGGCCATTTCTTATATCTGTTCTATTGAACATTACAATCAACATTACTATGAGGAAGAAATGCCCCCTGAAGCCCTCTGCTGCCCCCTGGGGGTGTCTGTACTGCTGGAATGACCGCTCCCCCAGGCTCATGAATATTAATGAGGAGGAGAGTAGGGGGAGGAGCCATTGCTGACGGAGAAGCAGTTTCTGATGAATAATTTATATACGTCTCCGGATTGTTCTCTGCACAATGACCCATAAAACATCCGATCTTTATAGATTGTCAGCTCCTAGGATCAGCTGCCCCTCCGCCCTCCCAGAATCCCATGTGACCAGCTTGGCGCCATTCATTATTAATAGGCGGAGTCTTCAGTCCATACATTGATCTTCTGTCATCAATTATTAATTATTTTCTGGAAATCCTTTTGAAGGTCTCTCAGATAATGAGGCCTGCGCTGCCCCCCCTCCCCCCCGTGTACCTCCATAATACTGGGTGTTGATGCCCCCCGTGTACCTGCATAGGACATGGTGGGTCAGTGGTTGGGTAGGACGTGGTGTGTTGGTGGGTCAGCGGTTGGGTAGGACGTGGTGGGTCAGGGGTTGGGTAGGACGTGGTGTGTTGGTGGGTCAGGGGTTGGGTAGGACGTGGTGTGTTGGTGGGTCAGGGGTTGGGTAGGACGTGGTGGGTCAGCGGTTGGGTAGGACGCGGTGTGTTGGTGGGTCAGCGGTTGGGTAGGACGCGGTGTGTTGGTGGGTCAGCGGTTGGGTAGGACGCGGTGTGTTGGTGGGTCAGCGGTTGGGTAGGACGTGGTGTGTTGGTGGGTCAGCGGTTGGGTAGGACGTGGTGTGTTGGTGGGTCAGCGGTTGGGTAGGACGTGGTGTGTTGGTGGGTCAGTGGTTGGGTAGGACGTGGTGTGTTGGTGGGTCAGTGGTTGGGTAGGACGTGGTGGGTCAGGGTGTCTATAGTGTGATTACTTCACTGACTGTGGTTTTCTTTTCTCTTTTTAGAAACCTTAATGGATTCCACGACGGCAACAGCAGAGCTGGGCTGGACTGTCCATCCGTCCTCCGGGGTGAGTGCGCTCTACTGGTGGGCTGTGGTGGCCGTTAGCAACCAGTCATAACGCCGCCATTATAGAGCCCGGAGTCCTGTAAAGGGGCACACTGACGGCGGGCAACCATCTCCCCC
>NW_017310255.1:9275-12118 GCF_000935625.1 Nanorana parkeri
CAAAACATCCATGTCAGCAATGCTCTGCACGGGGAAGGTGCAATGCTCTGCACGGGGAAGGTGCAATGCTCTGCAGTGTTCTTAATCTGATTGGTGGGATTTGTAATGCTTTTCATTGCACTGGCTCTGCAGGCAGTGGATACATTGCGGGGCAGGAGAGGGTCGGCGCGCGGTTGAGCGGGGCAGGAGAGGGTCGGCGCGCGGTTGAGCGGGGCATGAGAGGGTCGGCGCGCGGTTGAGCGGGGCAGGAGAGGGTCGGCGCGCGGTTGAGCGGGGCAGGAGAGGGTCGGCGCGCGGTTGAGCGGGGCAGGAGAGGGTCGGCGCGCGGTTGAGCGGGGCAGGAGAGGGTCGGCGCGCGGTTGAGCGGGGCAGGAGAGGGTCGGCGCGCGGTTGAGCGGGGCAGGAGAGGGTCGGCGCGCGGTTGAGCGGGGCAGGAGAGGGTCGGCGCGCGGTTGAGCGGGGCAGGAGAGGGTCGGCGCGCGGTTGAGCGGGGCAGGAGAGGGTCGGCGCGCGGTTGAGCGGGGCAGGAGAGGGTCGGCGCGCGGTTGAGCGGGGCAGGAGAGGGTCGGCGCGCGGTTGAGCGGGGCAGGAGAGGGTCGGCGCGCGGTTGAGCGGGGCAGGAGAGGGTCGGCGCGCGGTTGAGCGGGGCAGGAGAGGGTCGGCGCGCGGTTGAGCGGGGCAGGAGAGGGTCGGCGCGCGGTTGAGCGGGGCAGGAGAGGGTCGGCGCGCGGTTGAGCGGGGCAGGAGAGGGTCGGCGCGCGGTTGAGCGGGGCAGGAGAGGGTCGGCGCGCGGTTGAGCGGGGCAGGAGAGGGTCGGCGCGCGGTTGAGCGGGGCAGGAGAGGGTCGGCGCGCGGTTGAGCGGGGCAGGAGAGGGTCGGCGCGCGGTTGAGCGGGGCAGGAGAGGGTCGGCGCGCGGTTGAGCGGGGCAGGAGAGGGTCGGCGCGCGGTTGAGCGGGGCAGGAGAGGGTCGGCGCGCGGTTGAGCGGGGCAGGAGAGGGTCGGCGCGCGGTTGAGCGGGGCAGGAGAGGGTCGGCGCGCGGTTGAGCGGGGCAGGAGAGGGTCGGCGCGCGGTTGAGCGGGGCAGGAGAGGGTCGGCGCGCGGTTGAGCGGGGCAGGAGAGGGTCGGCGCGCGGTTGAGCGGGGCAGGAGAGGGTCGGCGCGCGGTTGAGCGGGGCAGGAGAGGGTCGGCGCGCGGTTGAGCGGGGCAGGAGAGGGTCGGCGCGCGGTTGAGCGGGGCAGGAGAGGGTCGGCGCGCGGTTGAGCGGGGCAGGAGAGGGTCGGCGCGCGGTTGAGCGGGGCAGGAGAGGGTCGGCGCGCGGTTGAGCGGGGCAGGAGAGGGTCGGCGCGCGGTTGAGCGGGGCAGGAGAGGGTCGGCGCGCGGTTGAGCGGGGCAGGAGAGGGTCGGCGCGCGGTTGAGCGGGGCAGGAGAGGGTCGGCGCGCGGTTGAGCGGGGCAGGAGAGGGTCGGCGCGCGGTTGAGCGGGGCAGGAGAGGGTCGGCGCGCGGTTGAGCGGGGCAGGAGAGGGTCGGCGCGCGGTTGAGCGGGGCAGGAGAGGGTCGGCGCGCGGTTGAGCGGGGCAGGAGAGGGTCGGCGCGCGGTTGAGCGGGGCAGGAGAGGGTCGGCGCGCGGTTGAGCGGGGCAGGAGAGGGTCAGTCCTGACCGGGAATGGAGGTCCTGACCGGGAATGGAGGTCCTGACCGGGAATGGAGGGCCTGACCGGGAATGGAGGGCCTGACCGGGAATGGAGGGCCTGACCGGGAATGGAGGTCCTGACCGGGAAGAGCAGGCCGGTTGGCTGGACTGAGCAGGGAGGAAGGTATGGAGGGGGTGGAGTCTGATATCATTATGTTGTGTCCCCGTGTAGTCACGCTCTGTTTTCTCCTTCTTGGCGCAGTGGGAAGAGGTCAGCGGGTACGACGAGAACATGAACACCATCCGGACGTACCAGGTATGCAACGTCTTTGAGACGAGTCAGAACAATTGGCTGCGGACCAAGTACATCCGGCGGAGAGGAGCGCACCGCATCCATGTGGAGATGAAGTTCTCGGTGAGGGACTGTAGCAGCATCCCCAGCGTGCCCGGCTCCTGCAAGGAAACCTTCAATCTCTATTATTACGAGTCCGACTTTGACTCGGCCACCAAGACGTTTCCCGCCTGGATGGAGAACCCGTGGTCTAAGGTGGACACCATCGCCGCCGACGAGAGCTTCTCGCAGGTGGACCTGGGCGGGCGCGTGATGAAGATCAACACCGAGGTGCGCAGCTTCGGGCCCGTCTCTAAAAATGGCTTCTACCTGGCGTTCCAGGACTACGGCGGCTGCATGTCGCTCATCGCCGTCCGCGTCTATTACAGGAAGTGCCCGCGGATCATCCAGAACGGGGCCGTGTTCCAGGAGACCTTATCTGGGGCAGAAAGCACCTCCTTGGTGGCGGCGCGAGGGATTTGTATACAGAACGCCGAGGAGGTGGATGTGCCGATAAAACTCTACTGTAATGGAGACGGCGAGTGGCTGGTGCCCATCGGGCGCTGTATGTGCAAGGCCGGATACGAGTCTGTGGAGAACGGGACGGCGTGCCGAGGTAAGACCCCCACCCCCGCTCCTCCGGAGATGTCCTCAAAGTGTGTTTATGTATAACCCTATGGTATGTGACACTGTCCCCCTAGACCACACGTGTCAAGGCCCAGGGGCCCAATCCGGCCCCCCGGCCCACTTCCTGGACTTCTACTCTCAGATCTCGGTATGAAGTGATAATGGGACGCAGAGGCAATGGTGATGAAGATACATTGATATCGTCTTACAGATACCTCCTGAGGGCAACTAGAATGTGGATGCGGCCCACCA
>NW_017310255.1:12514-19946 GCF_000935625.1 Nanorana parkeri
CCCCTGCACATATGAACTGCAATGCCTCCCATCCCCCCACGAGCTGCAGTGTCCCCTACTGTCCCCCTACACCCATAAACCGCAATGGCCCCCCACTGTCCCCCCACCCTATGGAGACACTTCCTTTGTGGGATGGCTTGACCTCCATGGTGTGTATATGATGGCGGAGGCTCTGCAGGCGCCGTGCTCTGGTATGTGTGGGCGACATTGACCTCCATGGTGTGTATATGATGGCGGAGGCTCTGCAGGCGCCGTGCTCTGGTATGTGTGGGCGACATTGACCTCCATGGTGTGTATATGATGGCGGAGGCTCTGCAGGCGCCGTGCTCTGGTATGTGTGGGCGACATTGACCTCCATGGTGTGTATATGATGGCGGAGGCTCTGCAGGCGCCGTGCGGATTATTTACACGCTTGCTGTTCCATATTTCCGTTATTGGGTCAGGCCTAGAGATATGGAGACCAGTCCACTAGGGGGAGGAGCACACATGGCTGGCAATCACTGAGGCCTCCCTGCTGAGATCAGGTATTATCCACTCGGGGTGCATTGTTTTCAGCAGGACGGCTGACCCTTAGACTTGTATTGTGTGGTGCTGCGGAGCAGGAAGACGAGCCCGAGTATGTAATGAGGGAATTCTGTACAGCTGCCCCGTGTACATGGGTGACCTCAACCAGGCTGACCAACCGGGCCCCAACTATGTGCAGAACCAGGCTGACCCACCAGGCCCCATCTATGTGCAGAACCAGGCTGACCCACCAGGCCCCATCTATGTGCAGAGCCAGGCTGACCCACCAGGCCCCATCTATGTGCAGAGCCAGGCTGACCCACCAGGCCCCGACTATGTGCAGAGCCAGGCTGACCCACCAGGCCCCGACTATGTGCAGAGCCAGGCTGACCCACCAGGCCCCGACTATGTGCAGAGCCAGGCTGACCCACCAGGCCCCGTCTATGTGCAGAGCCAGGCTGACCCACCAGGCCCCATCTATGTGCAGAACCAGGCTGACCCACCAGGCCCCATCTATGTGCAGAGCCAGGCTGACCCACCAGGCCCCATCTATGTGCAGAGCGTGTAGAACTAGTCTCAATGCTAAAAAAGAAAGCCAGTGCAGCAGGACAATGACAGCCAAAGTCATAAAGGAATGTCTTCATCCATTAAAAGAACAAGGAGTCTAGAAGAGGCCCCCACTGACCCCCGATCTCTGGAAGAGGTGGTATGGCCCCCACAGAGCCCCGATCTCTGGAAGAGGTGGTATGGCCCCCACTGACCCCCGATCTCTGGAAGAGGTGGTATGGCCCCCACTGACCCCCGATCTCTGGAAGAGGTGGTATGGCCCCCACTGACCCCCGATCTCTGGAAGAGGTGGTATGGCCCCCACTGACCCCCGATCTCTGGAAGAGGTGGTATGGCCCCCACTGACCCCCGATCTCTGGAAGAGGTGGTATGGCCCCCACTGACCCCCGATCTCTGGAAGAGGTGGTATGGCCCCCACTGACCCCCGATCTCTGGAAGAGGTGGTATGGCCCCCACAGAGCCCCGATCTCTGGAAGAGGTGGTATGGCCCCCACTGACCCCCGATCTCTGGAAGAGGTGGTATGGCCCCCACTGACCCCCGATCTCTGGAAGAGGTGGTATGGCCCCCACTGACCCCCGATCTCTGGAAGAGGTGGTATGGCCCCCACTGACCCCCGATCTCTGGAAGAGGTGGTATGGCCCCCACTGACCCCCGATCTCTGGAAGAGGTGGTATGGCCCCCACTGACCCCCGATCTCTGGAAGAGGTGGTATGGCCCCCACTGACCCCCGATCTCTGGAAGAGGTGGTATGGCCCCCACTGACCCCCGATCTCTGGAAGAGGTGGTATGGCCCCCACTGACCCCCGATCTCTGGAAGAGGTGGTATGGCCCCCACTGACCCCCGATCTCTGGAAGAGGTGGTATGGCCCCCACTGACCCCCGATCTCTGGAAGAGGTGGTATGGCCCCCACTGACCCCCGATCTCTGGAAGAGGTGGTATGGCCCCCACTGACCCCCGATCTCTGGAAGAGGTGGTATGGCCCCCACTGACCCCCGATCTCTGGAAGAGGTGGTATGGCCCCCACTGACCCCCGATCTCTGGAAGAGGTGGTATGGCCCCCACTGACCCCCGATCTCTGGAAGAGGTGGTATGGCCCCCACTGACCCCCGATCTCTGGAAGAGGTGGTATGGTCCCACAGAGCCCTGATAACATCATTGTTGGGATTACATGAAGATACAGGAGGAACTGAGGTGACCCAAATCCGTAGAGGGGCTCTGCTTAGTTCTCTTAGATGTTTGGAACAACCTACCTGCCGGGTTCCTTAAAGAACTCTTGTCCGGTACTGTCCTGCAGTTATGACCGTGTGAGAACCCGGTGCCAACCAGGAATTTGATGATCATGGTTCTGATTGCTGTATGCAGAAATCTAATTGGCTGCTGAGGTTGCGGCAACATTACCAACTCCCTTCATAACCATAGCAGCTTACCGGCCCTTCATTGTTTATGGCATTCACCATTCCGGGGGGAATTTATCAAAACTGGAGCAGTTGCCCCCGGCAACCAATCAGCATCTCTCTTCAGTTTGCTCAGGTAAGATTTGAAAATGAGGGAGAGAAGCTGATTGGTTGCCGTGCAAATCTGCTCCAGTTTTGATGCCCCTCAATGCGATTGGTCGCTCTGGATTATGTCCATCAATGACCCTGCTGATCTTTTCCAGAACCCCTCAAGCATTGGCTATAGGTGGAGGAGCCCACTAGATTGGACACTCCCCCTGCTCCCTGCGCTGTTCTCATAGGACAATGTAAGAATAGAATTGTATTCAATGTGGTGTGATTGGACCCTCCTAGGTGGACCTCGGTGCGGAGTGTCTGCTACATGCAGGAACCTGGGTTGGGTTGGATGCCGCTGCCGTATTGCAGGGGATCGGGGTGTGGTTGGGGACTCATTGAGGAGCCAAATCTTCCATTATTGACGTGTCTCGGTCCCTCTACAGCACCACTCATTATGGGTGACCGCGCTCACCGAGGACAGTACTGAGGCGGCGTCTGGTAGAAGAACGGGATGAATCACGGCCAGAGTCTAAAAGCTTCTGTGGCATTGAATAAAACAGAAGTCGTCATCTGGTGAAGGCTCCTCGGAGAGCGATGAGGGCCTCAGACAGGAGGACAAGAAACAGACTCCTCTCCACAGCTCATCCCAGCTCCATGTCTCCTGGAATGTGTCCATTCTGAGCCCCTGCAGTCTCCTCTGACCTGCGCCGCTGGGTGTGACGGGACTGGGCGGAGACGGCGGGAGAGGCATCATGGGTGGCATGTGAAATAGAAGCCCAGGACTGTGTCCTGAGTCCCCAACATGTGTGTACAAAGCACCAGATGCTCCGCCATGATACTGTATTCCCTAGCAGCCCTCTGAAATCACCACCTCCTCCCGTCAGCAGGACGGGACCGCCACCTCCTCCCGTCAGCAGGGCGGGACCGCCACCTCCTCCCGTCAGCAGGGCGGGACCGCCACCTCCTCCCGTCAGCAGGGCGGGACCGCCACCTACGGGACCGCCCCCTCCTCCCGTCAGCAGGGCGGGACCGCCACCTCCTCCCGTCAGCAGGGCGGGACCGCCACCTCCTCCCGTCAGCAGGGCAGGCCCGCCACCTCCTCCCGTGCAGATGCGGAGCCGTCCTGCTTGTTGTCTTACAGGAGACGAGCACTTCAGAAGGGAACTAGTTTTATCCGGTTTTTTTCTTATACATTTTTGGCAAAATGATCTTTTTCCTATGCGGCCTCTTTCCTGGTTTCTTGAAGTTCAGCTTGTGGTGCCCAAAGACCGTCCAGCATACTTCTCACCATATTATCCCTCCTCGTCCCTACTACAGCTTTACCCCTCCACCTCACCTGGTCCAAAGAGCCCAAAAGGCCCGGTGTGAGGGATGTCGTAGGCCGGACTCGCTGACGAGTACAATACCTTCTGAAGAAGCTTTCCTTTCCCTGGGCTTGGCGAGACCCCCAGATGACCAGAATTGGGGCCAAGCTCCTGCTATGTAGGATCCAGCTTAAGCTTAAGTTTCCAGTTTTGGATGAAGTTCATTGCCGAGAGAAAACACTGGAACTTTGTGGTCCGGGTGAGTTAAAGGTGGAACCCCGTATTCATGACTAAGCTGGAGATATTTGGAGAGCACTCGCAGGTGTCTCTGCCTTGTAGTGTCCGGCACATTTCCTTCCTGTAATGTACATGGCCGTCACTTTCTACCACCATTTCACCTTTTATCTGGCTGCCAGCTTAACCTGCAGACTATTACTCCTTCTGTTGTTTCAGTTCAGGGTGGATGGTGCGGCCCTTAAACTCCCAGCCTGAGGGCCATTTTCACATTGGGGTAATAGTTGAGATCCGTGTGTTCAGCCTCACCTCTGGTGCATGCTATGTGAGGTCCATTTATCAGGAATGATGGGAGTCTTGGCCGAGGTTCCGGAGCTTCGTCTGCCCCCTCAGTGAGGCTCATTCACTATATTGCTCTCCAGGCCTGGCTCTTATCCTTTCCAGGGTCTCTTTATGGGTTGCTGGAAGTGATCTTGTAGACCCTAAGTGGCGTCGGATTGGGTCTGGAAGACATTAGAGGACGGAATGATGAAGATGCGGTTAGAAGACCTCGGTTGTCCTTCCAGCCCAGGTATTAATGCCGTATAATAATGAAAGCCGCCTGGGAACCCCACTGCTTCCCATCACTCCCTGATATCATCTCACACAAAACACGATCCTGGCCCTGGGCTCCGCTCTTGGGATGCAGTCCAAGGTGCAACATCCAAAGTATTATCAGATGTTGAAGACGTTCTACCAGATAATGGCTCCTCTGCTTAACTCCTGCACTTCCACTGCACTCGCTGAGAATGATGGGCCTTCATTGACTACGGAACACTCTCCTTCACCTCAGTGGTGATGGCTGTCTGGGGATGCTGGGACTTGCAATTCATCTGGAAATGGATTCCAGATAATCCCTCTAGCTTTTGGTAACGTTTTAGAGGAGAACTTGTGTTCTCGGCATTAGTAGTTTTCTCCGACACGTTTATGAACGAGGCCCCCGCAAGTGTCGGCAAACTGCCCATCCTGTTGTCCTCATGCTCTTGTGTTGGGGTGTGGGTGATCTCGGTGATCTTGGCCTCATGCTCTTGTGTTGGGGGGGGGGAGATCTCAGTCTTCTTGTCCTCATGCTCTTGGGTTGGGGGGGGGGAGATCTCAGTCTTCTTGTCCTCATGCTCTTGGGTTGGGGGGGGGGAGATCTCAGTCTTCTTGTCCTCATGCTCTTGGGTTGGGGGGGGGGAGATCTCAGTCTTCTTGTCCTCATGCTCTTGGGTTGGGGGGGGGGAGATCTCAGTCTTCTTGTCCTCATGCTCTTGGGTTGGGGGGGGGGAGATCTCAGTCTTCTTGTCCTCATGCTCTTGGGTTGGGGGGGGGGAGATCTCAGTCTTCTTGTCCTCATGCTCTTGGGTTGGGGGGGGGGAGATCTCAGTCTTCTTGTCCTCATGCTCTTGGGTTGGGGGGGGGGAGATCTCAGTCTTCTTGTCCTCATGCTCTTGGGTTGGGGGGGGGGAGATCTCAGTCTTCTTGTCCTCATGCTCTTGGGTTGGGGGGGGGGAGATCTCAGTCTTCTTGTCCTCATGCTCTTGGGTTGGGGGGGGGGAGATCTCAGTCTTCTTGTCCTCATGCTCTTGGGTTGGGGGGGGGGAGATCTCAGTCTTCTTGTCCTCATGCTCTTGGGTTGGGGGGGGGGAGATCTCAGTCTTCTTGTCCTCATGCTCTTGGGTTGGGGGGGGGGAGATCTCAGTCTTCTTGTCCTCATGCTCTTGGGTTGGGGGGGGGGAGATCTCAGTCTTCTTGTCCTCATGCTCTTGGGTTGGGGGGGGGGAGATCTCAGTCTTCTTGTCCTCATGCTCTTGGGTTGGGGGGGGGGAGATCTCAGTCTTCTTGTCCTCATGCTCTTGGGTTGGGGGGGGGGAGATCTCAGTCTTCTTGTCCTCATGCTCTTGGGTTGGGGGGGGGGAGATCTCAGTCTTCTTGTCCTCATGCTCTTGGGTTGGGGGGGGGGAGATCTCAGTCTTCTTGTCCTCATGCTCTTGGGTTGGGGGGGGGGAGATCTCAGTCTTCTTGTCCTCATGCTCTTGGGTTGGGGGGGGGGAGATCTCAGTCTTCTTGTCCTCATGCTCTTGGGTTGGGGGGGGGGAGATCTCAGTCTTCTTGTCCTCATGCTCTTGGGTTGGGGGGGGGGAGATCTCAGTCTTCTTGTCCTCATGCTCTTGGGTTGGGGGGGGGGAGATCTCAGTCTTCTTGTCCTCATGCTCTTGGGTTGGGGGGGGGGAGATCTCAGTCTTCTTGTCCTCATGCTCTTGTGTTGGGGTGGGGGAGATCTCGGGGGTCTTGTCCTCATGCTCTTGTGTTGTGTTGGGGGAGATCTCGGTGGTCTTGACCGGAGGTGAAGTCTGCCATCTTGTTCTTTGTCCTGTGTGGAGATGGTGGTGGTAAGTCGGCCATCTTGTCCTTATGCTTTTGTGTAGAGGGGGTGGCGAGAAGTCTCGCTACCTTCTCATTGTAGAGGCTCCTCCCCGGTAGCGACCACCTAATTCTCTGTCACATGGGCCTGTCCGATGGTGCGGCACTTCAGGAGTTACAGTGACATCGCATTGTAGCCAAATGTTTCAGTGGTGAAGAGTGCAGCGCACATGTGGACGGCTCGTAAATCGCTCCGCACTGTCGGCACTCGCTGCTTGTAAATTCTGCACAAAACAGACTTCACGGCAAATGGTTAACCGGCAACGGCTGCTGACTCTCTGCCCCTGCACCTTCAGTCCTGGACCTGGTGATCACTGTGATGGTGTATGGGGGGGGCGGGGGGTGTAGGAGGTGATGGCGGCCATGTTTATTCTCAGGTCTCCTGGGAGATGGTCACTGGGAAGGTGTTTGGCGGGAGATTCCTGGTTGTGAAGCTTGGAATGTGAGTGGCGGCGGCGGGGGGTTGGCGGTGACGGCGGCGGCGGTGGTTGTTGGCACGCAGGATTTGTCTTTTGTCAAAGCTTTCCCTTCCTCTGCTAATTAAAGACAATTACTGCTTTCAGCGTTCCTCACAGCTCCGCTCTCCTGTTTGCAAACACGCAGCTGCTCCGGCTTTTGTCACCGGCTTTCCCGGCGTGTCTCTCCCCTCCTCCCCCGCTCCCTCCCGGGAAAAACACTGCTGTACGTGTCAGCGCTCACACATGGCGGTCTCATGGCAGTCTCTGTTCCTATAGGGGTCTGTCACATGGCGGTCTCTGTTCCTATAGGGGTCTGTCACTGACACATGGCGGTCTATGTTCCTATAGGGGTCTGTCACTGACACGTGGCGGTCTCATGGCGGGGTCTTTCACGTGGCGGGCTCTGTTCCTATGGGGGAGCTTCCCTG
>NW_017310255.1:21021-22296 GCF_000935625.1 Nanorana parkeri
TGGCGGTCTCTGTTCCTATAGGGGTCTGTCACTGACGCGTGGCGATCTCATGGCGGGGTCTGTCACGTGGCGGTCTCTGTTCCTATAGGGGTCTGTCACTGACACGTGGCGGTCTCATGGCGGTCTCTGTTCCTATAGGGGTCTGTCACTGACGCGTGGCGATCTCATGGCGGGGTCTGTCACGTGGCGGTCTCTGTTCCTATAGGGGTCTGTCACTGACACGTGTACAGTCTTTGCCCCAGCACACAGAAATCTGGAGTCGGGGGGAGGGCTCCAGCCTCGTGGAGGGGTACTGTGAGGTCACCCCCAGAATTGGGCTCTCCTGTGGGGGGCAGGGCTGACACCCCGCCACTTGTCCCCGTTCCACTTTCGGACCATTCATATATATATATCGGCGTTCTCCCCGATGTTGGAAGGACGCTGTGACAACACCGGGATGATGTCCATGTGTCCGGCCTGCTCTGTGTCAGGGTGGATTGTGAGGCTCCGCCCACTCCCCAGCGATGCGTCATCTCTGATGAATCCCAGCTCTGCTCCTGCACACCGCCGGGGCCACTCAGGATTTATTACTGATATCGGCGGCAGCGCTCAGACACCACGGAACCGCCGCCAACATTCCACGGAGGATCTGTAATCCGGGAGAAAATATTGTGTGCTCAGCCAATCGGATCTCTGAACTGAGAGAGAATCTGCGTCAGGGGCCCAGAGAGATTTTGAAGGGGCCCCACTCCATTCTACATCCCCTTGCATAGGAGGCCGGGAATCCTGCCGTGTGATTGGTGGGGAATGTCCCCTCTGCTCCCGGGGTCCCCGCTGACAGCTTAAGGTCATGTGATGCCTGCGGATGGGGGGGAGCGCCGGGCTGCCGCACCTTGTTAGCCAGGACGGTGAAGTAGTGCGGGTTTGGCCCCTGTACGGGCCCCGTGATTCATCCATCTGACAGGCCGGAGACACGGAGGGGATGAAATGAGCATTTTTTCCATTCCAGACGGATTATCCGATGAGAGAAGGCAGACCGAGCCGGGGAAGTGCCGAGACTCTCCGCAGAGCGAGCCCAGGTCTCAGCCATGACTTGATCCTCTGCAGATCATCACCCGGTGAAGGTCATCCTTGTCCTCCAGTCAACTCTCCCGAGGATCTGCGCTCTGATTGGCTGAGACTTTGTGCCATATTAATAGAGGAGGAAAGTTCCCGGAACCTGAATAATACATTTACCGCGGCGGAGCGACGCATCAATTTCCAGCCAGACCGGCGACCCCCCCGAAAATAGAGTGA
>NW_017310255.1:22317-22884 GCF_000935625.1 Nanorana parkeri
TGGGGCCGGTCGGGCGGCTCTGTGGAAAGTTCTCGCCGTTGTGCGAGCCGATAACCTGTTATTGAGAGATTGATGAATGGACGCCATGCGTTGTGCTGTCAGTGATTACGCTCGGCTCCGCCCTTCCATTATTGTTTCAGAGGTGGGCGTCAGATCTCTTTCTGCTGACGTGGGGTCTACATGTGACCGCCAGGGCCCGCTTCCACCCCGGAGGCAGAGGTGGGCGTCAGATCTCTTTCTGCTGACGTGGGGACTGCAGGGGGGGGTTAGGGTTATAGATGAGCCACACTGACCCCCATCTATCACCCCACAGTGGCAGATTGCGCCCTGACCTCCATTACGGTCTCATTTATAGTGATTGAGGAGAAGCCGTCTTATCACGGTGGATTCCCCTCACCCCTCTTCTCTCCACCTTCATCACGTTGGGTCTGTGGATGGCGGTGATTGTTGTATGAATACAGCCGGGATGTCTATGTCCCTCCCCATGTTCTCTGCACACTATGTAGCCCCGACACCCTGCCCCTCCCCCACCCTGGAAATTGTCCCCCCCCTCCTTTTTTTTCCCCA
>NW_017310255.1:24294-26185 GCF_000935625.1 Nanorana parkeri
GGAAGTCATAGAAGGTCTCCTCTGTAGTCCGCTCTGTCCTCTGATGAATCTCCCAGGAAGTCATAGAAGGTCTACTCTGTATTCCGCTCTGTCTTCTGATGATGAATCTCCCAGGAGGTCATAGAAGGTCTCCTCCGTATTCTGCTCTGTCCTCTGATGATGAATCTCCCCGGAAGTCATAGAAGGTCTCCTCTGTAGTCCGCTCTGTCCTCTGATGAATCTCCCAGGAAGTCATAGAAGGTCTACTCTGTATTCCGCTCTGTCTTCTGATGATGAATCTCCCAGGAGGTCATAGAAGGTCTCCTCCGTATTCTGCTCTGTCCTCTGATGATGAATCTCCCCGGAAGTCATAGAAGGTCTCCTCTGTAGTCCGCTCTGTCCTCTGATGAATCTCCCAGGAAGTCATAGAAGGTCTACTCTGTATTCCGCTCTGTCTTCTGATGATGAATCTCCCAGGAGGTCATAGAAGGTCTCCTCCGTATTCTGCTCTGTCCTCTGATGATGAATCTCCCCGGAAGTCATAGAAGGTCTCCTCTGTAGTCCGCTCTGTCCTCTGATGAATCTCCCAGGAAGTCATCGAAGGTCTACTCTGTATTCCGCTCTGTCTTCTGATGATGAATCTCCCAGGAGGTCATAGAAGGTCTCCTCCGTATTCTGCTCTGTCCTCTGATGATGAATCTCCCAGGAGGTCATAGAAGGTCGTCTCTGTATTCTGCTCTGTCCTCTGATGATGAATCTCCCAGGAAGTCATAGGTCTCCTCCGTATTCCTCTGTCCTCTGATGATGAATCTCCCAGGAAGTCATAGAAGGTCTCCTCCGTATTCTGCTCTGTCCTCTGATGATGAATCTCCCAGGAAGTCATAGAAGGTCTCCTCCGTATTCTGCTCTGTCCTCTGATGATGAATCTCCCAGGAGGTCATAGAAGGTCTCCTCCGTATTCTGCTCTGTCCTCTGATGATGAATCTCCCAGGAAGTCATAGAAGGTCTCCTCCGTATTCTGCTCTGTCTTCTGATGATGAATCTCCCAGGAGGTCATAGAAGGTCTCCTCCGTATTCTGCTCTGTCCTCTGATGATGAATCTCCCAGGAAGTCATAGAAGGTCTCCTCCGTATTCTGCTCTGTCCTCTGATGATGAATCTCCCAGGAAGTCATAGAAGGTCTCCTCCGTATTCCTCTGTCCACTGATGAATCTCCCAGGAAGTCATAGAAGGTCTCCTCCGTAGTCTGCTCTGTCTTCTGATGATGAATCTCCCAGGAAGTCATAGAAGGTCTCCTCTGTATTCTGCTCTGTCCTCTGATGATGAATCTCCCAGGAAGTCATAGAATCCTTCCACTGTATTGCAGAGTTGGGGCCACGTGGACGTTATCGGTTTAGAAAGATTCTCTCCGGCATATCTGAGAGTTTTTTGGGGGGTTCTGCGGATGAATTTGGATCATTGAATGTGAATTGTTATTTTGTTGTTGATTTTTGGGGGTGTGGTCTCCAGGATCGGCGTGTCTGGGGCTTCCAGGAAGTGGTCACGGTGTCCCTCTAACGGTTGTCTTTGTGTTTTGTTCCAGGTTGCTCCTCCGGGATGTTCAAGCCGAATCAGGGTGACGAGAGCTGCTTTCACTGCCCTATAAACAGTCGCACCACCTCCGAGGGGGCCACCAACTGCGTGTGCCGACCCGGGTACTACCGAGCCGACTCGGACCCCCTGGAGATGCCCTGCACCAGTAAGTTCCTTCCTGTCCTGTGTGGCACATGTGGGGTGTACAGGGGGGAGGGGGGGCATCATTGGCATTCTTCACATAAAAGCTGCACAAGATACTAAACATAACGTTCTGTTGCTGAGGGGAAGACATTTTCCTGAGCACACCTGACTTCCTGTCTGTACTTCTGAAACATGCA
>NW_017310256.1:0-13332 GCF_000935625.1 Nanorana parkeri
TGTCAGAGAATGTAGTGTGGATGGTGGAGGTGAGCTGTCAGAGAATGTAGTGTGGATTGGTGACACTTTACAATTGATGGTTGGGCTCTTCAGGGGAACAGGCTCAGGAGCCTATAGTTAACACCTTATTGAAAGCCGGCGCACCGAGAACGAAGTTATAACCTGGTCTGGGGATAATAGAGGTGGTTTGTAGTAACATCCAACTCTCTTTCAGAAAAACAACAAGAACATGACAAACTCGCCTTTCCCCAGACAGGGCTCCATATTGTCTGAGTCTCAAGTCACTGACGGTTCAGGTCCCTGCCCCATCAGCAGTGACCGTTCTCAGGATCTATTATACAGCTCCTACCACCAGGAAAACCTTCCTACCCTAAATAAAACCTGTCTGTGGCGCTCGACCCTCTTAAATCTCTGAAATCATGCAGCACTGAAAGCTGCCTCTCCGGGCACAAAGGTTCAATCTCTTTACAATTCAGCATAGATTGAGCGTCAATGAACTATGGACGACAAATCAGCAATTGTTTCAATTGTGTAAATTAACAAGGAGATGACAAAAAACAGATACAAGCAGGGCAGCCGTCAGAAATTTTGGGGCCCCTTACGCGGCTTGAGGCCGGGCCCCCCCCGCCGCTGGACACGGGCTTAGTGATGCGCTGGACGCAGGAACCACCTTAGAGTGACCCTGCAGAGCCCACCATAGATGCTGCACAGCCCATCTGAGACTGTCTATGGTGGGCTCTGAAGGGGTCTCAGGTGGGCTGGTCAGGGCTGCATCCCTCCCCTGCCTCCTTTCCTTCCTAGCTCCTCTTACCTGCACACATGGCCTCCACTGCCGCCGTCACTTCCGGCCAGTACGGCGTCAGACGAGCAGCATCGCTGATGGGGCCCTAGCTTGTCTCGAAGCCGCTGGAGCGGCAATGCTGGGGCCCTGTGCTGCTAGGGCCAGTCCTCCGCCTCCTTGCCCTTCACCGTCGGCCGATAGTCATGTGAGTGACCCGGGCGGGCCCCCCGGGCTGCCCGGGCCCCTTACATGAGTATCGGCCGTACCCCCCCTGATGGCTGCCCTGGATACAAGACACATCATTCCTATTAGACTATGAGCGGTTACATTGTGGAAGTCTCTGACGGAAGCCGTGGTATCAGCTGAGAGGGTGGAATCATTCACAAAAGCATTTAGATACCTTCCTCAGAGACCGGAACATACAGGGGGACAGGTACTCTTATATACTAGACCACACACACACAAAGGTTGAACTTGATGGACCCGTGTCTTTATTCAACCTCAAAAACTATCTAAAAAATAAAAAAGATATAATTATTAGGTATTGTATGTTTTTTTCTGATTAATAAAAATACTATAAAAACAAAAAAATAGTTGCCTTTTAAAAATGTTTGGATTCCAACAGACGTATAACCGCCATCTGTGTAATAAAGGACGCAACAAGAGGATGCGGGACAAGATGATAAAAAACGTAAAACAGGATGCAGTACTTATAGCCGCCAAAAGGTGGCGATCTAATTCAATGCGAGTGAAAAAAGACAGGAAGTGATGTATGGAAAGAACAGGAAGTTCCGGGTGAGAGGTGAGTTGAGAGGAAGCAGAAAAGACATTGTTGGAACTGGCAGCAGAGGAGGTAATAAGATTTTATTCAACTGTCCATCCAGAGCTGCCATTTATAGACCGGATACATCCTAAATATAGAGCCATTTATCCGACTGTCCATCCAGAGCCGTCATTTATAGACCCGATACATCCTAAATATAGAGCCATTTATCCGACTGTCCATCCAGAGCCGTCATTTATAGACCCGATACATCCTAAATATAGAGCCATTTATCCGACTGTCCATCCAGAGCCGTCATTTATAGACCCGATACATCCTAAATATAGAGCCATTTATCCGACTGTCCATCCAGAGCCGTCATTTATAGACCCGATACATCCTAAATATAGAGCCATTTATCCGACTGTCCATCCAGAGCCGTCATTTATAGACCCGATACATCCTAAATATAGAGCCATTTATCCGACTGTCCATCCAGAGCCGTCATTTATAGACCCGATACATCCTAAATATAGAGCCATTTATCCGACTGTCCATCCAGAGCCGTCATTTATAGACCCGATACATCCTAAATATAGAGCCATTTATCCGACTGTCCATCCAGAGCCGTCATTTATAGACCCGATACATCCTAAATATAGAGCCATTTATCCGACTGTCCATCCAGAGCCGTCATTTATAGACCCGATACATCCTAAATATAGAGCCATTTATCCGACTGTCCATCCAGAGCCGTCATTTATAGACCCGATACATCCTAAATATAGAGCCATTTATCCGACTGTCCATCCAGAGCCGTCATTTATAGACCCGATACATCCTAAATATAGAGCCATTTATCCGACTGTCCATCCAGAGCCGTCATTTATAGACCCGATACATCCTAAATATAGAGCCATTTATCCGACTGTCCATCCAGAGCCGTCATTTATAGACCCGATACATCCTAAATATAGAGCCATTTATCCGACTGTCCATCCAGAGCCGTCATTTATAGACCCGATACATCCTAAATATAGAGCCATTTATCCGACTGTCCATCCAGAGCCGTCATTTATAGACCCGATACATCCTAAATATAGAGCCATTTATCCGACTGTCCATCCAGAGCCGTCATTTATAGACCCGATACATCCTAAATATAGAGCCATTTATCCGACTGTCCATCCAGAGCCGTCATTTATAGACCCGATACATCCTAAATATAGAGCCATTTATCCGACTGTCCATCCAGAGCCGTCATTTATAGACCCGATACATCCTAAATATAGAGCCATTTATCCGACTGTCCATCCAGAGCCGTCATTTATAGACCCGATACATCCTAAATATAGAGCCATTTATCCGACTGTCCATCCAGAGCCGTCATTTATAGACCCGATACATCCTAAATATAGAGCCATTTATCCGACTGTCCATCCAGAGCCGTCATTTATAGACCCGATACATCCTAAATATAGAGCCATTTATCCGACTGTCCATCCAGAGCCGTCATTTATAGACCCGATACATCCTAAATATAGAGCCATTTATCCGACTGTCCATCCAGAGCCGTCATTTATAGACCCGATACATCCTAAATATAGAGCCATTTATCCGACTGTCCATCCAGAGCCGTCATTTATAGACCCGATACATCCTAAATATAGAGCCATTTATCCGACTGTCCATCCAGAGCCGTCATTTATAGACCCGATACATCCTAAATATAGAGCCATTTATCCGACTGTCCATCCAGAGCCGTCATTTATAGACCCGATACATCCTAAATATAGAGCCATTTATCCGACTGTCCATCCAGAGCCGTCATTTATAGACCCGATACATCCTAAATATAGAGCCATTTATCCGACTGTCCATCCAGAGCCGTCATTTATAGACCCGATACATCCTAAATATAGAGCCATTTATCCGACTGTCCATCCAGAGCCGTCATTTATAGACCCGATACATCCTAAATATAGAGCCATTTATCCGACTGTCCATCCAGAGCCGTCATTTATAGACCCGATACATCCTAAATATAGAGCCATTTATCCGACTGTCCATCCAGAGCCGTCATTTATAGACCCGATACATCCTAAATATAGAGCCATTTATCCGACTGTCCATCCAGAGCCGTCATTTATAGACCCGATACATCCTAAATATAGAGCCATTTATCCAACTGTCCATCCAGAGCTGCCATTTATAGACCGGATACATATATGGGAGGAACTCTGTCTAGACATTTAGCATCCCAGTCCTAATAATTCTCAGTTTATTATCTACAGAGAGGAGTCTTCTGCATAGATAACATGACCACTTCAATGAGGATGGCCAAGGACCAAAGTCACGTGACTGAGAGGATATTAGAACTCACGTTGGAGATCATCTTCCTGCTGAGTGGAGAGGTGAGGAGGATTCTGGGAGGTCACATGACATCACTCTGATCTCTATTAAAGCCCAAATCTTTTTTGAATGGTAAGAAAGATTTTAGAATATCTGATGATCTTTACGCAGGATTATAAAGTCATGAAACATATATATGATGAGTCATTAACAACCATCAGATGTCTTCAAGAGCCTATATCGGTGCCTCCACCTCGCGGCCTGAAAGCTGGCAAAAAATTCAACAAGATTCTGGAAGCCACCAAGAAGATGATAGAGCTGCTGACGGGAGAGGTGAGCGGTGCCGGGAATTCTGGGACATGGTCCAGGAACAGACAAGGGGTGTGTCTGGGTGGTGACGGTATCATTGTGTGTGTCAGGTTCCTATAAGGTGTCAGGATGTCTCTGTCTATTTCTCCATGGAGGAGTGGGAGTATCTAGAAGGACACCGGGATCTCTACAAGGACGTGGTGATGGAGAGTGAGCCGCCCCTCACATCACTGGGTAAGAGGAGAGAGCAGTACGGAGGCTCCGCCTACATCCCCCATCATCTGATACACACATAGAAACAATGTATTCAGTCAGTGTGTGTGTTTCCTACAGATGGATCCAGTAAGAGGAACCCACCAGAGAGATGTCCCCGTCCTCTGTATTCCCGGGATCCCACCCAGGAAGATCTCACCATCCCCCACCAGGATCAGGTAGATGGGACTCAGCATGCAGACCTCAAAGCTATGACATGACTCTTGTTACTTTTTACAATTCATTCACTGTTTTGTTTCAGGGTGAAGAACTAGAAGACATCAAAGTTGTGGTTAAAGAGGAAGAAGTGGAGACGTTGGTGAGTGGAGATCAGCAGTTTATGGAGGAGGGGGAGATGATTGTGAGAAGTACACAGGAGGAATCTTCTCTACATACGGACACAAGTGAGTCATAAACACTAAATACAGAAACAGGTAACCGCCTACATCCCCCATCATCTGAAACACACATAGAAACAATGTATTCAGTCAGTGTGTGTGTTTCCTACAGATGGATCCAGTAAGAGGAACCCACCAGAGAGATGTCCCCGTCCTCTGTATTCCCGGGATTCCACCCAGGAAGATCTCACCCTCCCTCACCATGATCAGGTAGATTTAAATTAATGTTCAAAGCATTGAGGTGACATTCTTTTGCTCATTTTCACAAATGTGTTTCATCATCTTTCATGTTTAGGATGAAGAACTGAAAGACCTCAAAGTTGTAATAAAAGATGAAGAAGAAGAGATCTTGGTGAGTGGAGGTCAGCAGTCTATGGAGGAGGGGGAGATGATTATGGAAACTAAACAGGAGGAATCTTCTCTATATATGGACACAAGTAAGTCATAAACACTAAATGTAGAAACAGGTAACATTTTCATGTTACTTATCGGAGTATAAAATGTGTATTTACATTGTGACATATGGAAGGTCCATCTCCATTCCTCAATATAACGTCATGTCCCCAACAAATGAGATACTGTACACCATATGAAGGTCCATCTCCATTCCTCAATATAACGTCATGTCCCCAACAAATGAGGAGATACTGTACACCATATGAAGGTCCATCTCCATTCCTCAATATAACGTCATGTGACCAACAAATGAGGAGATACTGTACACCATATGAAGGTCCATCTCCATTCCTCAATATAACGTCATGTGACCAACAAATGAGGAGATACTGTACACCATATGAAGGTCCATCTCCATTCCTCAATATAAAACATCATGTCCCCAACAAATGAGGAGGAGATACTGGACACCATACGAAGGTCCATCTCCATTCCTCAATATAACGTCATGTCCCCAACAAATGAGGAGATACTGTACACCATATGAAGGTCCATCTCCATTCCTCAATATAACGTCATGTGACCAACAAATGAGGAGGAGATACTGGACACCATATGAAGGTCCATCTCCATTCCTCACTATAACGTCATGTGACCAACAAATGAGGAGGAGATACTGGACACCATATGAAGGTCCATCTCCATTCCTCAATATAACGTCATGTGACCAACAAATGAGGAGGAGATACTGTACACCATATGAAGGTCCATCTCCATTCCTCAATATAACGTCATGTGACCAACAAATGAGGAGGAGATACTGTACACCATATGAAGGTCCATCTCCATTCCTCAATATAACGTCATGTGACCAACAAATGAGGAGGAGATACTGTACACCATATGAAGGTCCATCTCCATTCCTCAATATAACGTCATGTGACCAACAAATGAGGAGGAGATACTGTACACCATATGAAGGTCCATCTCCATTCCTCAATATAACGTCATGTGACCAACAAATGAGGAGGAGATACTGTACACCATATGAAGGTCCATCTCCATTCCTCAATATAACGTCATGTGACCAACAAATGAGGAGGAGATACTGTACACCATATGAAGGTCCATCTCCATTCCTCAATATAACGTCATGTGACCAACAAATGAGGAGGAGATACTGTACACCATATGAAGGTCCATCTCCATTCCTCAATATAACGTCATGTGACCAACAAATGAGGAGGAGATACTGTACACCATATGAAGGTCCATCTCCATTCCTCAATATAACGTCATGTGACCAACAAATGAGGAGATACTGTACACCATATGAAGGTCCATCTCCATTCCTCAATATATAACATCATGTCCCCAACAAATGAGGAGGAGATACTGGACACCATACGAAGGTCCATCTCCATTCCTCAATATAACGTCATGTGACCAACAAATGAGGAGGAGATACTGTACACCATATGAAGGTCCATCTCCATTCCTCACTATAACGTCATGTACCCAACAAATGAGGAGGAGATACTGGACACCATATGAAGGTCCATCTCCATTCCTCAATATAATATCATACTTGCTTTTCTAACTGATGATTTTGGATGATTGCAGAGGTGCAGTTATTTTGTTTCTTAGTATTCAGAGATGGGTTTGATAGCTCCACAATGAAGGCAGTAAAGTGTAAGGCATCATCCCCACCTCCCTAATGGCTGTCCTGGGTTTTTGGGTCTTCATAGTAACGTGTTGTTCCCATTGGACTCTGACAGCCACGCTCCACTTTGCGTTTGATACCCATTAGTGTGACTGCTCTTTGGGGTCCTGCAAGTGAGGGAGGAATACTTGGAAAGTTTTGCAACCTGAGTCCTATCTGTGGCAGCGCTCTTCCGGAAGTGGGGGGGTTAAAAAAAAGGGGGCGGGGATCTGTTACCTCTCTCTTCCTCTCGCCTTTAAACACTAAACGGAGTTTTGGATGACACACAAACCTCCATCATCAAAGCCCCCCAGGCCTGAATACCCCCTGCCTGCAAGGGTAGTAGCGCTTTAGACTTCCTTTTTTGTTTTTTCCTGCTCTGAGGGAGGAATACTTGCTCCTGTTACATGAGGCTTTTTTACACTAGCAGTATGTAGAGTACATTTCTGAGAAATAAGTAGGAGGAAGGTCCATCTCTATTGTCATGTTTCCAAGAAATAAGTAGGAGGAAGGTCTATCTCTAGTGTCATGTTTCCGAAAAATCAGTAGGAGGACGGTCCATCTCTATGGTCATGTTTCCGAAAAATAAGTAGGATGAAGGTCCATCTCTATTGTAATATTTCCAGAAATAAGTAGGAGGAAGGTCCATCTCTCTTGTCGTCATGTTTCCAAGAAATCAGTAGGAGGAAGGTCCATCTCTAGTGTCATGTTTCCGAAAAATAAGTAGGAGGAAGGTCCATCTCTATGGTCATGTTTCTGAGAATTAAGAGGAAGGTCCATCTCTAGTGTCATGTTTCCGATAAATAAGTAGAAGGAAGGTCCATCTTTATGGTCATGTTCTCGAGAAATAAGTAAGAGGAAGGTCCATCTCTAGTGTCATGTTTCCGAAAAATAAGTAGGAGGAAGGTCCATCTCTAGTGTCATGTTTCCAAGAAATAAGTAGGAGGACGGTCCATCTCTAGTGTCATGTTTCCGAAAAATAAGTAGGAGGAAGGTCCATCTCTATTGTAATATTTCCCAGAAATAAGTAGGAGGAAGGTCCATCTCTCTTGTCGTCATGTTTCCAAGAAATAAGTAGGAGGAAGGTCCATCTCTATTGTAATATTTCCCAGAAATAAGTAGGAGGAAGGTCCATCTCTCTTGTCGTCATGTTTACAAGAAATAAGTAGGAGGACGGTCTATCTCTATTGTCATGTTTCTGAGAATTAAGAGGAAGGTCCATCTCTAGTGTCATGTTTCCGATAAATAAGTAGAAGGAAGGTCCATCTTTATGGTCATGTTCTCGAGAAATAAGTAAGAGGAAGGTCCATCTCTAGTGTCATGTTTCCGAAAAATAAGTAGGAGGAAGGTCCATCTCTAGTGTCATGTTTCCAAGAAATAAGTAGGAGGACGGTCCATCTCTAGTGTCATGTTTCCGAAAAATAAGTAGGAGGAAGGTCCATCTCTATTGTAATATTTCCCAGAAATAAGTAGGAGGAAGGTCCATCTCTCTTGTCGTCATGTTTCCAAGAAATAAGTAGGAGGAAGGTCCATCTCTATTGTAATATTTCCCAGAAATAAGTAGGAGGAAGGTCCATCTCTCTTGTCGTCATGTTTACAAGAAATAAGTAGGAGGACGGTCTATCTCTATTGTCATGTTTCTGAGAATTAAGAGGAAGGTCCATCTCTAGTGTCATGTTTCCGATAAATAAGTAGAAGGAAGGTCCATCTCTAGTGTCATGTTCCCAAGAAATAAGTAGGAGAAAGGTCCATCTCTATGGTCATGTTTCCGATAAATAAGTAGGAGGAAGGTCCACCTCTATGGTCATGTTTCCGAGAAATAAGTAGGAGGAAGGTCCATCTCTAGTGTCATGTTTCCGATAAATAAGTAGAAGGAAGGTACATCTCTATTGTCATGTTTCCGAGAAATAAGTAGAAGGAAGGTCCATCTCTATGGTCATGTTTCCGAGAAATAAGTAGAAGGAAGGTCCATCTCTATGGTCATGTTTCCGAGAAATAAGTGGAAGGAAGGTCCATCTCTATGGTCATGTTTCCAATAAATAAGTAGGAGGAAGGTCCATCTCTAGTGTCATGTTTCCAATAAATAAGTAGGAGAAAGGTCCATCTCTATGGTCATGTTTCCGAAAAATAAGTAGGAGAAAGGTCCATC
Organism: Nanorana parkeri; assembly: GCF_000935625.1. Taxonomy (NCBI): domain Eukaryota; kingdom Metazoa; phylum Chordata; class Amphibia; order Anura; family Dicroglossidae; genus Nanorana; species Nanorana parkeri. The sequence goes on from NW_017310256.1 coordinate 9,103, forward strand.
TCAAGTGTCATGTTTCCGATAAATAAGTAGGAGAAAGGTCCATCTCTATGGTCATGTTTTCGATAAATAAGTAGGAGAAAGGTCCATCTCTATTGTCATGTTCCCGATAAATAAGTAGAAGGAAGGTCCATCTTTATGGTCATGTTTCCAAAAAATAAGTAGGATGAAGGTCCATCTCTATTGTAATATTTCCCAGAAATAAGTAGGAGGAAGGTCCATCTCTAGTGTCATGTTTCCGAGAAATAAGTAGGAGGAAGGTCCATCTCTAGTGTCATGTTTCCTATAAATAAGTAGAAGGAAGGTCCATCTCTAGTGTAATGTTTCCGAGAAATAAGTAGAAGAAAGGTCCATCTCTAGTGTCATGTTTCCGAGAAATAAGTAGAAGGAAGGTCCATCTCTAGTGTCATGTTTCCGATAAATAAGTAGAAGGAAGGTCCATCTCTAGTGTCATGTTTCCGAAAAATAAGTAGGAGGAAGGTCCATCTCTAGTGTCATGTTTCCGAAAAATAAGTAGGAGGAAGGTCCATCTCTATTGTCATGTTTCCGAGAAATAAGTAGGAGGAAGGTCCATCTCTAGTGTCATGTTCCCAAAAAATAAGTAGGAGGAAGGTCCATCTCTATGGTCATGTTCCCGATAAATAAGTAGGAGGAAGGTCCATCTCTATGGTCATGTTCCCGATAAATAAGTAGGAGGAAGGTCCATCTCTATGGTCATGTTCCTGAGAAATAAGTAAGAGGAAGGTCCATCTCTATGGTCATGTTCCCAAAAAATAAGTAGGAGGAAGGTCCATCTCTATGGTCATGTTCCCGAGAAATAAGTAGGAGGAAGGTCCATCTCTATTGTCATGTTCCCGATAAATAAGTAGGAGGAAGGTCCATCTCTATGGTCATGTTCCTAAAAAATAAGTAGGAGGAAGGTCCATCTCTATGGTCATGTTCCCGAGAAATAAGTAGGAGGAAGGTCCATCTCTAGTGTCATGTTCCTGAGAAATAAGTAGGAGGAAGGTCCATCTCTAGTGTCATGTTCCCGATAAATAAGTAGGAGGAAGGTCCATCTCCATTCTTCCTGGTACACAGTGTGATCTGAGTGTATTGTATCATTGACCTGGATTGTGTTCATATTTTTCTGTTCTGATTGACCCCAGTTCCATGCCAGAGCTCTGTGAAAACTTAAAGTGTTAGACCAACATATATGACTCCTAAAAGTGAAACATGAGGAATACTTATTTGTGGAAAATTTGGTTTCCAACAGGTGGACACTATGCCTGGAATTCCTCCGAGGAACGTCATATTATATCTCAGGGTTTTGATGCAGAAGATAATGAAATTGCACAATATTCTCGGGGAGTGAATCTCATTACACATCACAGACTTTCCCATTTGGAGAGATCGATGGATCCCTGTAACACCGAGGAACCGCCTGATATATCACATTCCATTGCTCCAGATATCCAGCTGAGAACTCAGAGTCCCTACAGATCAACAGATCCGTCTGATTCCAAGGAACCTTTTTTAAGCCATCAAGGAGATAACACAGGAGAGCATTTATTGACATGTTTGGTGTGTGGGAAAAGTTTCACTGGAAACCAAGACCTCTTTTTTCACCAGGAAAGTCACAAGAGTGAGTGTCACCACGAATGCTGCAAGTGCGGGAAATGGTTCATTGAGAAAGGAGACCTTCTTAGTCACCAAAGAATCCACACGGGCGATCGTCCTTATTCGTGTCCAGAGTGTGGGAAATGTTTCGCTGAGAAAAAAATACTTCTCACACACCAGAAAAGTCACACGGGAGAGCGTCCTTTTTTATGCTCAGAATGCGGGAAATGTTTCATTCTGAAATGTGCGCTCGTTAGACACCAGAGAATTCACACGGGAGAGCGTCCATTCTCATGTTCTTACTGCGGGAAATGTTTCATTCAAAAAGGAGACCTTCTTAAACACGTGAGAACTCACACAGGTGAGCGTCCGTTCTCATGTACATACTGCGGGAAATGTTTCATTCAAAAAGGAGACCTTCTTAAACACGTGAGAACTCATACAGGTGAGCGTCCGTTCTCATGTACATACTGCGGGAACTGTTTTATTCAAAAAGGAGACCTTGTTAAACACCAGAGAATTCACACTGGTGAGCGTCCTTATTCGTGTTCAGAGTGTGGGAAATGTTTTACTGAAAAAGGAAAACTTGTTACACACCAACAAAGTCATTGTGGTGAGCGGCCTTTCGCTTGTTCAGAGTGTGGGGAAAGTTATACTGAGAAAGCAAAACTTCTTGCACACCAGGCAATTCACATGGGTGACACACCTAACAGTGCAGATAGCTTTAATGACCCATCTAATCTCAAGGAATCCTCTTTAAACCATGAAGGGGTTCAAACAGGAGAGGATTCATTGTCATTTTCTGTGAGCGGAATATCTTTCATTGAAAACAAAGACCTTACACACCAGAAAAGCCTGAATCACCATGTCTGCTCAGAGTGTGGGAAATGTTTCTTTGAGAAAGAAAACCTTCTTAGACACCAGAGAATTCACACAGATGATCGTCCCTTTTCCTGCCCAGAGTGCGGTAAATGTTTTGGTGAGAAGAAAGTGCTTCAAACACACCAGAAAAGTCACACTGGAGAGCGCCCTTTTTCATGTTCAGAGTGCGGGAAATGTTTCATTCTGAAATATGCCCTTCAGAGACACCAGAGAATTCACACAGGTGAGCGTCCATTCTCATGTTCATATTGCGGGAAATGTTTCATTCAAAGGGGAGACCTTTTTAAACATCAGAGAATTCACACAGGGGAGCGTCCTTTTCCATGTCCGGTGTGTGGAAAACGCTTCATTGACAAAGGAAGCCTCGTTAAACACCGGAGAATTCACACCGGTGAGCGTCCTTATTCATGTTCAGAGTGCGGGAAATCTTTTATTGATAAAGGAAAACTCGTCACACACCAGAGAATTCACAAATGAGTTATTTTTTTAATGTTCATAGTACAGTGTATTTTTAATTCAGACTTTCTTAAGCACCAGATAATTCACACTGGTGAGCTTTCTTGTTTGTAGAAAATTGTGTTAATAAAAAGTTACGCTTCTTACACTTCAAATATTTCACATGGCTGAGTATCTTTTCTTATGTCCAGATTGTGGGAAATGTTTCTATTGCAAGAAAGCACTTATTACGCACCAGGGAAGTCACATGGGGGGAGCTTCATTTTTATTTTCTGTTAAGGAGTGTGGAAAATGTTTCACTGAAGGAGATCTCAGTATACACCAGAGGTGTCGCACTACTGAGGGTTGGTTTTCCTCCTCAGTACATACACCTGCCAGTTCATTTCACAGACTTTTAACATGTACATATAGTAAAAAATACAATTATATATAGAGAGAGAGACTGGAGCAGACAAAATCTGGAGCAGTTGCCTATGGCAACCAATCAGCCTCTCTCTTCAGTTTGTTCAGTTAAGCTTTGAAAATGAAAGGTGGATGCTGATTGGTTGCCAGGTACAGCTGCTCCAGTTTTGATATATTGCCCTCACTGTGTCCCTCCAGCCAGCGTCCCGCAGCCGCCATGGTGACCGTAAGGTTGCGCCGGTTCCGCGGCCTGTAGGCGTGTACAGCTTTTCACGGCTGGCGTCCCCATGCAACCATGGTTACCCGGGTGAGTCCATGCCTATGGGCGTGTGCAGCTCTACCCAAGAGTGCTGAGCTCCGAGGACGCAAGTAGTCAAAGAGACTGCTGAAGGGCAGGCCACTCCCACTGGCTATCCACAGGACGGCCCCCAAGGAACAAACGGCCCGCAGAGACGCGGCAATTATCTGTATAACACAACGTCTTTCGATGGAGAACGCATGTGCTTACCTGGTGTGATACGGTGCTGATTTCATGCCACAGTTTGGGATTTATTATATGGGAATAGATAAGCGATCGCATCCGTTATTCTCTCATGTACATTCTTTTGCTATCTGGCGGAAGTATGACATCATCATGACGTCACAAGGGGTAGAAGAGTGGTGCGACTGGTTCTGGTGTCATGCACTTGTGTGTGTGTATATATATATATATATGTGTTCATGCTTACACGTCTTGCCTTATGAAGGGGATCCCGCGTCACCCCGAACCTTTGCATTGGTGATGCATTTTCGCCCGCGCAATTCAACATTCGGAGTGCCGGTGCCCCGTTTATGCTCTGCGTATATGTAACGGCGACATGCGTTGGGACACCGCAGCACCCGCCAGGGTGTTCA
>NW_017310256.1:13467-24875 GCF_000935625.1 Nanorana parkeri
ACAGCTGCCGGAGGAGAATATGCTGTCCCTTGTGATCTTGCACTGGACAGGAAGTTCGGGGGAAGCTGAGCTAAGAGAGTTAGAGCTGTTCTGAAACATGATGACAATAGGCCTTGCAGACTCCTCCTCCGCAAAGCTTTGACGATTGTGACCCTATAAAGTCAGCCTCATCGCCTCACAATTTTTGTTCTAGAAGCTCGGAGGATGTTCTCTGCGTTGTCATTCGGCTGTTTTGTTTCGTTGCTTAAAAGGAGAACCATGAGGGGGGGAGGGGCTTTTCTCTCATCCTCATAGTTCTAGCCGACCTGTGACAATGAGACTGTCACAGGTCGGCTCAGTAGATCGGGAAGTGAGCGAACACATACCGTCACTTGCTCACTTCTCGATCTCCCTGCAGAGAGTGGTGACTGTCACTCACGGCTCTCTGCAGGGATTCCCCCCTCCCCGGTCCTCCAGCGCTGACTGGTGGAACGGACGGGTGAGGGGGCGGGTGCAGCTGGCTCCGCCTCTAGATAGCTGTCAATCACGCAGGTGGGGGGATCCAGACAGCAATGCCGGGATCCGCTCCGGCTGCGGCGTCTCAGTATACAGCGAGTTTTGGCTCCCGATATACTGAGCTTAGGGTAACGGGAGGACGCTAGTTTGTGTCCTCCCGTTACCCTAAGGAGAACTTTGGGGGAAAACACTGACCCCATAGTTCTCCTTTAAGTAAAATCGGCCAATATTTTACAAATTCTGCCACTTATGAGCACGACTACCTATAGGCAGGGCTGCTATTAGAAATCACGGGGGTCCTGTACAGCCTACCGCACCTGCCGTGGTTGTGAACGGAGGCTCCACCGGACGGGTCTTTCACTCTTTTCTGTGTGCGGTACAGCAGAGGTGCGCAACTCCGCCAGCTGTGACACGGGGCAGTGCAAAGCAGGTTCAGACTATAGCTAAAGTCTATATCACTGGCCCCCTAACCGCTCAACCATCACGTTCTCAAACAATCCATCCCCACGCAGCTCCCTCCTCATGTATCACTGGCCCCTCCCCTTTTAGATTGTAAGCTCCTCGGGGGTTACTCCTGTATTAAATCCTGTATTATAATAATAAAGTCAAAACCCGGACTGTCCGGGTCAACCCCAGACAGGTGACAACCCTACTGCCTGTACCTTTGCATTAGGGATGCACCGATACCAGCTCCGGCGCTCCACCACTGTCCTGAAATCATTAGTCTGTATTGTTCTCAAACAATTCATCCCCCACACAGCTCCCTCCTCATGTTTCACTGGCCCCTCCCCTTTTAGATCGTAAGCCCTCAGGGGCAGGGCCCTCCTCACCATCTTGTATTGTAATGTCTTCCTTATATTGTACAGCGCTGCGCAGACAGTTGGCGCTCTATAAATCCCGTATCATAATAATAAAGTCTTACCACTTTGTATAAGCCCTGAGAGAGCGCCTGCCGGGTGGTGGCCCCCGGGGGCCATGACAGAATGCATCCAAGACAGAGGACACACTGCACCCCGTGCAGAGCAGAGAACCACAGACAGCACCTGCAAAACCCCAACAGGGCCCGGGCCCAGTACACGAGGACTGCCCGTTAGGGTTGCCACCTTTTCTTCAAGCGAAACCCGAACGCTCTAGCAACGTGCCAACATTTTTTGGGGGCAGAATGAGTCGCGGCTTATTCATATGTAAATAGTGCGGCCCATAAATATGTAAATATCACAGGTGAGACTATTTTCAGTGGGGGGGGCAGCAGCCCCTATCTTCATTTTGGATGCCCCTGTCTGCCTGACATCATGTGTCCGGGTTTCTGCTGCCACGAAACCCGGACACGGCGTTCAAAACCCGGACTGTCCGGGTGAATCCTGGACAGGTGACAACCCTACTGCCCGTACCTTTGTATTAGGGATGCACTGATACCAGTTCAGATACCAGCGCCGATACTTGCCATTTTCATGAGCACTACCAGGGTGGCAGCTGGGACCGGGCTCCGGCGCTTCACCACTGTATCTGAAATCATATGTCTGTATTGTTTTAGAAAATCGGTCACATGACACTAAACAAAAATGTATCTGCGGGTACTCGGACAAGTATCGGAACTTGTACTTGCAAAAATGGAAATCGGTGCATCCCTTCATCCCTTACATACCGTATTTTTCGCTCCACAAGACGCACTTCCCCCCGCCCCCCCAAAAGGCGGGCAAGAATGTCTGTGCGTCTTATAGAGCCAATCCCTATCGCCCGGGGGGCCCGGGACATGCAGTTTCGGCCGCCGGGCGAGTAGTTTTTTTTTTGTACATTCAGCCCGCCTCCGGACAAGCAGAGCTGAATGTGCAGTGGGAGACAATGTGCGTTTAAAGGAGAACTATGGGGTCAGTGTTTTTCCCCATAGTTCTCCTCATGGTGACGGGAGGACACAAACTAGCGTCCTCCCGTCACCCTAAGCTCAGTGTATAGGGAGCTACAGCTCGCGGTATACTGAGACCCCGCAGCCGGGATGGATCCCGACATCGATGTCAAGATCCGCCCAGCGGCGTGAGTGACAGCTATCTAGAGGTAGAGCCAGCTGTACCCGCCCCCTCCCCCGTCCGTTCCGCCAGGCAGATCGTAGCGGGGAATCCAGCCCCTCCCTCTGTCAGGGCAGAGAGCCGTGACAGGATCGAGAAGTGAGCGAACGCCGGTATGTGTTCTCTCACCTCCCGATCTACTGAGCCGACCTGTGACAGTCTCATTGTCACAGGTCGGCTAGAACTATGAGGAGGAGTGAAAAGCCCCTCCCCCCCTCATAGTTCTGCTTTAACATGAGTGACCTGATCAGATCACTTGTATCAAATCGAGTGGTGGCGTTCACGTATCGGTGCGTCCCTACTTTGCATCACCGGGTAAACCTAGACAGGATTATCAATGGCAGACCAGCAAACCAGAGACACCGATAACATCTGATAAAAGAAGAAGGAATCTCCTTCCCTACCTTCCGAACATAAGTCTTCAATTCCCGAACGACGTTGTCACCTTCATCGCCTGATGACTGGCCGGTTGTTTTCCTGCCAATGGGAGGAGAGGAAATCTTTGTGACCAACTGGAACAGACACAAAATATCAAAACATTTGATGGGTTTGTGAATTCTTTGTAGCTATAAATATTATTTGTATCACGTTCTCAAACAATTCATCCCCCACACAGAGCTACAGTAACTCCATGCATCACTGGCCCCTCCCCTTTTAGATCGTAAGCCCTCAGGGGCAGGGCCCTCTTTACCAATTTGTACCTATATATATTATTTGTATCACGTTCTCAAACAATTCATCCCCACACAGCTCCCTCCTCATGTATCACTGGCCCCTCCCCTTTTAGATCGTAAGCCCTCAGGGGCGGGGCCCTCCGTACCATCTTGTCTTGAATTATATTGCGATTGTAATGTCTTCCTTATATTTGTACAGCGCCGCGCAAAACTAAACATGTCAAGCTTTAAAATTGGGCGCGCCCGCGGAAAAGAACCAAAAACGACCACACCGAAAATTGGCCGTAAACGCCATCGCCGCTCATCAGTGTAGTGTTCTCAGTGATTGATGCCCCGAGAATTATTGTTCACACTCCGACGTTCGCGGCGATATGTAACATCTGCGGCGTAATGGGCGCAATCGTCGTTTTCGCACGTAGGCGCACCCGAACAAACAGAGACTTGCTTCACCGGTTTCTGTACCGGAGAGTGACGCAGCAGGATGCAGGAAGTGATGTAATATACATCACTTCCTGCATTCGGGGAACCAGAGAGGAGATCAGAGGGAGATGGTGTACTGAGCTCCTTTCACAGAGCAGCCATGCCTAGCCGCGCCAGGCGGGTCTCGGCACCAGCGGTGACGCCCGATCGTTTGAGTGTAAAGCTCCCGGCCGGGAGGTTAATTACGATGGACGGCCGGGATACTACTCGTCCGGCTCCGCCTTCCTCTCGTCACAGATGAGAGGATATATATATACTACACACTAGGGTTGCCACCTGTCCGGGATTCACCCGGACAGTTCGGGTTTTGAACGCTGTGTCCGGGTTTCATGGCAGCAGAAACACGGACACAAGATGTCAGGCAGACAGGGCAACCAAAATTAAGATAGGGGCTACTGGCTCCCCCACTGAAAATAGTCTCAGCTGTGATATTTACATATGAATGGGCGGAGCTACTTACATATAACAAAGCGACGACTCATTCTCCCCCAAAAAAATGTCAATAGGGGATCACCTTTCCTCCCTTATGCGACAATGATCATCAGGCCTGGGGGGGTTGTCATGATGTAACCCCCCCCATCTAAGCCAGCGAGAGAGCGTGTGGCCGCGTACTAGGGATGCACCGATGCCAAGAACTTCGGCAACTACGAACACCCTCCCAAATGCTCCCAATACCGGAACAGCCGGTATCAGGAAGCCAGGAGGTAAGTCATTACCCACCCCCCCCCCCCCAGATTGGCCAGCAAGTCGGTTCCATGCTCCCTTGTCACTTAGTGCTGAGGGAGCATGGAGCCGGCTTCCTGGCCAATCAGGAAGCCGGGTGGCATTTAACGACTCACCGCCCGCTTTCCTAATTGGTCGGGAAGCTGGCCAATCAGGAACCTGGGAGGAGAGTCATTACCCTGATTGGCCATGCTTCCTTGTCACTTGTTGATGGTGAGGGAGCCGGCTTCCCGGCCAATCAGGAATCCGGGCAGCGAGTCATTACTTGCAGCTTCCCGGCCAATCAGGAAACCGGGCAGTGTAATGACGCGCTGCCCGGCTTCCTGATACCGGAAGTACTCGGGCTGGGCATTTGGGCGAGTACTGGTACTCGCCCAAATGCTCCGAATCGGCACCGATATCAATACTAGTATCGGTGCATCCCTAGTGTCAACACCACCAGCACTCGTGCCACTCGCTGTCTACTTGGACTCCGTCTCCAACCTCAGAGTCCTCGGACGCGAGGCGCAAGGGAGGCCTCCTCACAGTCTCTGACCAAGGTACGTGATAGTCATTCATTACAGATTACAATGTCCAATACAGGGAAGTGGAGAGGATTGTTCCTAAACCATTGGAATATTCTTAAGAGTGATAAGATTTTGGGCCATCTCCTACCAGATAAAGCTACTGTCCTTTACCGGAAAGCTCCTACATGGAGAGGTAAGGTAGCCATTAGCGAATTAGGCCCTCCTAGGAAGTTGGTGAAGCCCCTCTCTGCCGATCCCTCCACTGGCTCCCATCCCCGGCCCCTCTCTGCCGATCCCTGCACTGGCTCCCACTTGCCCAACGAATAAAATTCAAAATACTGACAACAACATACTACATCTACAACTCCGCCCCCAACCTACATCACTGATCTCATCTCAAAATATCACCCACACCGTCCTCTCCGCTCCTCTCAAGACCTCCTGCTCTCCAGCTCTCTCATTACCTCCTCCCACGCCTGCCTCCGGGACTTCTCCAGAGTGTCCCCCATCCTCTGGAACTCCTTACCCCAATCTGTCCGCCTATCTCCTACGATGCCCACCTTCAGGCGATCCCTAAAAACCCATCTTTTCAGGGAAGCCGATCTGATCTCAACATAACTGTCTTTTACTTCCTCCAATAACTCAATCCGAACGATTATTACCTTTCGTATCACTGGCCCCTCCTACTAGATTGTCAGCTCTCACCAGCAGGGCCCTCCCAACCCTGTTGTTCTGAAACTGTATTGTAACTGTGCTGTCTCCACTATTTTGTAAAGCGCTGAGCAAATTGTCGGCGCTCTATAAATCCCGTATAATAATAATAATAATATGTTATAGGTCCACCGGCGGCCAGTAGCAGAAGCTCCTATTAAACGGTGTCACGCTGCTTCCCCGGCTTCAGGGAACGTTATATCAATGGTAGACGTGTGAGATTCGTTTGGTTACGAATCGAAATTCGTACGAAATTTCCTGATATTCGTAAATTCGGAAGCATCCGAAATCCGAATTGCAACGCTTCCGATTGTATCCGAATTTCGTTGAAACGGGAACTAATATTACCCCTGTGACTGAGGTTGGACAACGTGACAAGATTTTTTTTTTTTCTCCGAAATACGAATTTCGGTTCCGAATTTAGTTGAAAGGTGACCAGATTTTTTATTTGAATCTGAAATACGAAATTCTGTTAACGAATTTTGGGTCCGAATTTCGTGCCTGTAATGCAACCCTCAGCAGCAGAAGAAAACCTCTGATTGGTCAACCAAACAGTCACGTTTCCGTTGTAACGGAAATCGGATCCGAAATTGGTCAACGGAATTTCGGATAAAAAAAAGAAAAAACTACCATCGACTCCAATATTAAAGGAGAACTATGAGGGGGGAGGGGCTTTTCACTCACCTCATAGTTCTAGCCGACCTGTGACAATGAGACTGTCACAGGTCGGCTCGGTAGATCGGGAGGGGAGCGAACACATACCTGCGTTCGCTCACCTCTCGATCCTATCACGTCTCTAGCTGTCACTCACGCAGCTGGGCGGATCCCGTCATCTACGTCGGGATCCGCTCCGGCGTCTCAGTATATAGGGAGCTGTAGCTCGCGGTATCCTGAGCTTAGGGTGAGGGGAGGACGCTAGTTTGTGTCCTCCCGTTACCCTAAGGAGAACTATGGGGACAAAAAAACTTACCTCATAGTTCTCCTTTAACAACGGAATTTTTGCTTTTTAACTTCATCATAACGAATGTTCGTAACGTTACGAAAAGAGTGACGAAACTAACGAACATTCGTACAAATCCGAATTGAGTTTGGGACAAACTCTAATTAATGGAGGAAACTTGTCAGCTCTGTTTAAAGCTTCTTAAGGTGGGCCTGCTGTGTTTTTTTTTTTTATGGAGCTCCTTATTAAACTTCAATTAAGGACTTTCCTTTGCAATAGTCTTTTGTGACAATTTAGTTTTTTCAGCGGGCTATTTTTTTAGGTTTAAACTTTTGTTCTACTTTGTTTTGTCTCTCAGCCCCGAGGAAGGGGGAGGGGGTGGAGCTGAGATCTCCCGCCGAGAGTTGGCTGTGATTGACTTTGTATCAACGTGTATAGTCAACATCATGAAGAAACGCACCAGTGGTGGAAAACGTAGGCTGCGGTTTGTATATTCTCCACAAGATGGGGATCTCGCTTGGAGTGGCGCACAGACCGGAAGTGATGTCATATACAAAACAGGAAGTTCCAGGTGAGCTGGGAGGAAGTAGAGAGAAGACACTGCTGCTTATTGGCAGCAGAGGAGGTATAATGATACACAAAGCTTTTGGTGGGAGTTGCTCTTTGAGGGTAATCCCATAAATGACTTCCAATGAGATTAACGAGAACCTTCAATACATTCGAAGAAGTGGTGTGAGGTGTCGGAATAGTCTGCAGACACATTTCATCCCTGCAGAGGACAGAATATTCTCCACAGAGAAGAGGGTCCTGTATGGATCACATGACCACATCAATGAGGATGGACCAAAGTCACATGACCGAGATGATATTGGATCTTACCTTTAAGATCATCTTCCTGCTGACCGGAGAGGTGAGGAGGATTCTGGGAGGTCACGTGACATCACTCTGATCTGTAATAAGAAAACAAAAATTGAGATTTCTATAATAATTGATATTTTTCTATAAACAGCAATATAAAGTCGTGAAGAATATACACGACGAGTCATCACCACCTATCGGCGGTCTTCAAGAGACCATAAAAGTGCCTGCACCTCACTGCCTCACGTCTGAGAGAAAATACGAGAAGGTTCTGGAAGCCATCAACAGGATCCTTCAGCTGCTGACGGGAGAGGTGAGCGGTGCCGGGGATTCTGGGACATGATCCAGGAACAGACAAGGGGCGTGTCTGGGTGGTGACAGTATCATTGTGTGTGTCAGGTTCCTATAAGGTGTCAGGATGTCTCTGTCTATTTCTCCATGGAGGAGTGGGAGTATCTAGAAGGACACCGGGATCTCTACAAGGACGTGGTGATGGAGAATGCCCCGCCCCTCACATCACCGGGTAAGAGGAGAGAGCAGTACGGAGGCTCCGCCTACATCCCCCATCATCTGATACACACATAGAAACAATGTATTCAGTCAGTGTGTGTGTTTCTTACAGATGGATCCAGTAAGAGGAACCCACCAGAGAGATGTCCCCGCCCTCTGTATTCCCGGGATTCCACCCAGGAAGATCTCACCATCCCCCACCATGATCAGGTAGATGCATGGAACCAAAAAGTAGACTATATGAGAATTATACTTTTCTATGTAGTCTCAGGCTTACAATTTAAAGATGTTTTTGTTTCATACTCTTGGTTTAGGATGAAGAACAGTTGTATATGAAAGTTGAGGTTAAAGCGGAAGAAGAAGTGACACCTAGGATGGTTTATCAGCAGTCTACGGAGGAAGTTGGGATGATGGCCACAATCAAAGAGGAGGAACCTTCTATAGTTATCAGCACAGGTAAGTAATGATTACTGTATACGGAAACTGTTGAGACATATGGAATAATGACTGAGGATATGTAGACCTCCCTCTCATCTGGTAAGATAATCTCCACAAGGGCGTCATGATGGAGAATGAGCCGCCCCTCACATCACCGGGTAAGAGGAGAGAGCAGTACGGAGGGTCCACCTACATCCCCCATCATCTGATACACACATAGAAACAATGTATTCAGTCAGTGTGTGTGTCTCCTACAGATGGATCCAGTAAGAGGAACCCACCAGAGAGATGTCCCCGTCCTCTGTATTCCCGGGATCCCACCCAGGAAGATCTCACCATCCCCCACCAGGATCAGGTAGATGGGACTCAGCATGCAGACCTCAAAGCTATGACATGACTCTTGTTACTTTTTACAATTCATTCACTGTTTTGTTTCAGGGTGAAGAACTAGAAGACATCAAAGTTGTGGTTAAAGAGGAAGAAGTGGAGACGTTGGTGAGTGGAGATCAGCAGTTTATGGAGGAGGGGGAGATGATTGTGAGAAGTACACAGGAGGAATCTTCTCTACATACGGACACAAGTGAGTCATAAACACTAAATACAGAAACAGGTCACATGTTCATTTTACTTCTATGTGTATAAAGTATAAATTTATAGTATTTCATGGTTTCGAAAAAAACCCACAATCAAACACAAAACCTTAACTTGATGTTATTCCAGAGGAAGCCAGAAACCTATATGAAGTTTGGCTCAGTTTGTTTCCAACAACAATAAAAAAGTTCCATCATATTCCCAAAAGACAAATACACATCTCCCCGAAACATTCTAGCATTGTTCTATTCTATATGAAGGTCCATCTCCATTCCCCAATATGATGTCATGTCCCCAACAAATGAGGAGGAGATACTGTACACCATATGAAGGTCCATCTCCATTCCCCAATATAATGTCATGTGACCAACAAATGAGGAGGAGATACTGTACACCATATGAAGGTCCATCTCCATTCCTCAATATAACGTCATGTGACCAACAAATGAGGAGGAGACGCTGTACACCATATGAAGGTCCATCTCCATTCCTCAATATAACGTCATGTGACCAACAAATGAGGAGGAGATACTGTACACCATATGAAGGTCCATCTCCATTCCTCAATATAACGTCATGTGACCAACAAATGAGGAGGAGATACTGTACACCATATGAAGGTCCATCTCCATTCCTCAATATAACGTCATGTGACCAACAAATGAGGAGGAGACACTGTACACCATATGAAGAATACTAACATTTCATTGTACTTGCCTTCCAACAGATGGACGCAGTGCCTGGACCACCCCGGAGGGACCTCTCGCTTTGTGTACACATTCCAATGCTGAAGTCACTGGCATGATACAAAATGATCCGGGAGTTAATCTCATTACACGGAATATGCATCTCTCACCTTTCCACATTCGTAGGACGATGGATCCTTCTAATCCTGAGGAATCTTCTGATCAATCACAGACTATTTTTATAGCTTCTACAGATAGTTCAGCAGATCCATCAAATCCCAAGGACTTTTCTTTGAGTCAGGAAGGAGTTCTCAAAGCGGATAATTCATTCTCATGTACAGTGTGCGGAAAAATATTCACTCAAAAAAAGGCGCTCCGTAAACACCAGAGATTTCACACGGGTGAGCATCCCTATTCGTGTTCAGAGTGCGGGAGATGTTTCGGCGACAGAGAACATCTTCTTATACATCAGAGAATTCACGTGGGTGAGCTTCCTTTTTCGTGTCCGGAGTGCGACAAACGTTTCACCAAAAAACAACACCTTCTTATACACCGGAGAATTCACACGGGCGAGCGCCCTTTTTCCTGTTCAGACTGCGGAAAATGTTTCACCCAGAAAGAATCCCTTCAGAAACACCAGCGAATTCACACGGGTGAGCGTCCTTTTTCATGCTTAGAGTGCGGGAAACGGTTTATTCAAAAAGGACACCTTCTCAAACACCAGAGAATTCACACAGGCGATCGTCCCTTTTCATGTTCAGAGTGCGGGAAATGTTTCATCGAGAGAGGGAAACTTCTTATACACCAAAGAATTCACACGGGTGAGCGTCCGTTTTCATGTTCAGAGTGCGGAAAATCTTTCATCGAGAACAGAAAACTTCTTGCCCACCAGAGAAGTCACATGGGCCGGCATCCGTTTTCCTGTTCAGAGTGCGGGAAGTGTTTCAGTGAGATGACAGAACTTCTTATACACCAGAGAATTCACCTTGGCGAGCTGCCTTATTCCTGTTCAGCGTGTGGGAAAGGTTTTACTGAAAGAGAATCGCTTTTTGAACACCAGAGAGTTCACACTACGGAGGGTCCATTTTCCTGCTCGTGAAAAAAGTCAAATCAGACATCAGAGTGCACACAGATGTTGTTGCGGATTGTGGCATTTGCCTTTCGGAACTTTTTAGTCCAGAGAACTACTGTATGATGGGATCATGAAGACGTTTTAAAGGGATATATGCTGGTGCAAGAGACATTCTAGTTATAGATCGAGTCTGATGCCCGGAGTTAACTGCTGTTTTTTGAACTTCTTAATGGCTGCAGTGGTTTGATCGGCCTGCTACCGTTCCCGACACTCCTCCTGCCCACATTGGGCTGTCCTCATTCCTCTGCTACTCTCCATAACAATCAGCCATTATGTGCTCCTACCTAGCCCTATGCTAAGGTGCAGTTCCACAACAGCTGGAGTGCCCGAGGTTGCCTACCCCTGCTTTAGATAATCGCAAAATTATTTCTCGAAGGTGTGGCTGTGCTGATCGTGATATCCTACCTCTAATAAAGTGCGATTTATACTGTGTGCATTGTGCCACGAATGAATAAAACATTCACTAGGGCCACCTAAAAACAGTTCCTCTATAGTCCAACGGTCAATGATTCTCCTCTATAGTCCTCAGTTTAATGGTTCTTCTCCACAGTCCTCAGTTTAATGGTTCTCCTCCATAGTCCACAGGTCAATGGTTCTCCTC
>NW_017310257.1:0-688 GCF_000935625.1 Nanorana parkeri
TGGAGTTAGGCTTAATTTAATCTGACCACAGAAAATATTAGCAATTCATCTGCTCCATAGACTAGAATGGGATAAAGAGATTATTTGCTCATGAACAATTATCCATGAGATTGGTAAATGAAAGTAATCTCATGAATCTAATCTTACAACAACTGCCCCACAATTTATTCAAATAGTATGAAGTAGATGTCTTTATCCCTCTTGCAGAGATTAAAAATCACAATGTACTTTTGTGCAAAAAGTGCAAAAACAGCTTTTCTTTTTTGAGGGCTTAGCTTTATTATCATAGCCTCCACCAGCCCAGAATCTGACTACGATCTTCTAGGCTTAGATGCCTTAGTCTGTGTCTTGCTCTGACACCAAAGCTATGGGGGAGCCTAGGGGTGGCAATTAATAGGAAGGAGTCTCCAGTAACCTTTATGGCATTTCTCACCTCTACCTGAAAGCCAGAGATGATCATATTTCTAATGGAAACTGAATTTCTCTGTTTCACAGTTTATGTGTATTCATAGACAAACATTCTATAGACTGTGCATTAAGAACTTGTGAGGTTTGCTTTTACATACCTTTCCCTGTGGTGGACAAATCCAAAAAATTACAGGTAAGCTCAACTCCAGCCTAACCTTCCTTGGTCCCCAGCTACACACCAACTCGGTATTCTGAGTGAAGCTTTACCACTACGCCTGAG
>NW_017310257.1:1868-2333 GCF_000935625.1 Nanorana parkeri
GTTTTTTTTTTTTTTTTTTTTTTTAGGAGTCAGCTCCACTGATGCACCAGCACTGGCTACCTGGAATTTGCCCTGCCCTGCTCTAAAGACAGTAGGGAAGCAAACGTCTTTGTCTGCAAACCAGTGGTAAGCCTGGAAATGTACTGTACAACACACCTGATATCCTCCTCACTAAAACTAAGCCGCAAGTCCAAAGTTTAGCAAGTCATTCACACAATCATATCAATGACAGCATGTTACATGTAATCCATTACAACAGCATTTCATGCTTAACACCCTTGGCGGGTCTGGCACACAATTTCACTGTGAAAAAAGGTTTATGAGGGCTCAGACACACAGCTATAAAAAACATGGAGGTGAATTCATCAAAACCAGAGTAGACATAATCTAGAGCAATTGCCCGCAGTAACCAATCAGCTTCCAGCTTTCATTTTCAAAGCTTAATTGAGCAAACTGAAAAGAGAA
>NW_017310257.1:3974-11900 GCF_000935625.1 Nanorana parkeri
GATTATAATTGATTATGTCGATTAGTTGTTGCAGCCCTAGACTAGTCATCGTTTTTTAATCCTTTGACAGGAAACTATCGGCTATGTGTTCACTAATGTTTTTGCATGTCTCCGATCAGTAATAAATAGATACATTTCTTTAAAATCTGACATTGCAGTTTGTCCTAGCCGATGATTAACCCTTGAGCTGCCTTCATCTGTAAGACAGTTTGCACATTTCTTTTGTTGACTACCCCATCCTCCTTAGTAATAGCAACCTGTTGTGCTTCGGCAGCACTTAGTATTAAAAGGAGAAAGAGGATCATAGTTTGTTCCCCTCGGTCTTCTTGGGCTCAGAGACCTTCTTGCAGTGGGAGGCATGTATCCACGAGTTCTTCCCGAACTCAAGCAATCCATCCTTTAGAATTGCTCCCTTCTTCTTCCAGGCTTCTTTTTCCTCTGGGCTTGCAGTTCCTTGAAGTTCCTTCAAGTAGTCCTTGTTTGCTGGTAGGGTCTGTAGATTCAGAACTAGAGTAGAATCTTCTCCTGGTACCATCTCTCCTTCCACTTCACGTGTGCCACTTGTTGTTTGGCCGCTGTAGTTATTCCAGAGGCCCAGTAGTACTTGCTGATGAGTGAATTCATCAAGTTCTTTGACAGGTGTCCACTTCCATGGGCCCATTGCACCACTGCTGGGTACATGTACTTGGGTAAACAGACTTTCCCTCTCACTTCGTACAGTTCATTCTCGTAGACTGCTCCTTTGTTTCCCCAGCTCAGTCTCTCTTCTTCTGTATGTACTCCTTTCTGCATTGAGATTAGGTAGGCCTTATCTGTTGGTATATGGATGGTCAGGACTTTTTCTGCTACTTCTTCATCCACTTTCAGCTGTTTCCTTGTAGCTTCTTTTGCTGCGGTGTCCGTGAGGTGATTGCCTCGGGCTTCTTCGGAATCTAGTCTCGGGCTTCTTCGGAATTCCTTGATGGCTGGCCCATGTTTCACCGATGTTCCAGTGGCCGTTAGGAAGCCTCGCATCTTCCAGATGATTCCAAAGTCATGTGCCACCCCAAAGGCATATCTGGAGTCTGTGTAGATGTTCGCTCTTTTTCCTTCAGCCAATCTGCACGCTGTGGTCAGTGCTTGTAGTTCAGCCTCTTGTGCAGACATCATTGATGGCAGGGCTGCAGCTTGCAGGACTGTATCTTCAGTGGTCACTGCATAGCCTGTGTGGTACTTGCCTCGCTCATCGGCAAACCTGGAGCCATCAGGTGTGAGGGCTGGGCTTCTCGCTCACAGTGGGGAGATGTGTAGTTTCCATCTTCATCAGTTCAAAGCAGTTGTGCGAAGGGTCGGGGTCTTCAGACTCTTCACCGCCTCCCCCCTCAGGATGTGGGAGGAGAGTGGAGGGGTTTAGCGTGTTGCAACGCATCAGGGTGATATTCGGGCCGTGGACAGGTGTTTGGGTTGAACCAGGTTGAGTATAGCAGCAATGTCATGGGGTGCAAGCAGGATAAGGTGATGGCCAGGACTAGGTCCAAGGCCTTGTCAAGCAAGGCTGGAGCAGCAAAGACAACTGAGGGGACTTTTCCTCGGCGTTCCATCCACGCCCACACATGTTACATCAATGTCCGAAAGGAAAGAGGTATCAGGCAACTCCTCTGCTCTGATTACGCTTCTGGCAGCACCTGTGTCGCATAGGAAGGTGGTGGGATGGCCTTCAATGGGTAAGGTCACCTTCGCTAGTGGGCCCCCTGTTTGCACTGCCATGAAGGGGGAGGGTGCCACATGCTTGGCCGAATCCTAGTGTAGAAGGTCTGGGTGTTCTGGGTTAGGCCCCGGGGGGGCATTGCTGCTGCTCTTGCTGGCCGTGTGGGCCTTGGTTCCATTGTGGGCGGCGACGTCTAGGCGCCCTGCATTCCCTCCTGAAATGTCCAGGTTGCCCACAATTAAAACAGGTTGGTCTAGAAAGGTGTGGCGGCACCATAGGGGGCAGTAGGCCGAGTGTCTGCCACCACACGTGGGGTGGCCTTCCTTGTGGTTTGATAGGACTCCAGGTTTTTGGCCACTAGTAGATGGGTTTCCAGGGGCAACACACGGTATTCAGGTCTGACCATGATGAGGCCTTTTCTGATTGGCTCCTTGAGGCCTGAGACAAATGCAAAGGATAGCATTTGGCTATGTACTTTGTTATGACCACTGAATCCTAGGTCTGAGAAAACCTGTGACAACCTAGTGTAAAACTTTTCCACTGACTCTGTCTTATCTTGGGTAACAGTCTGGATACTCGTGGCTCGGTCGGCCAGTCTCCCTTGCCCAATCGCACAATTGTTCGCAGATTTCCACACCAGAAATAAAAAATTGTCATCAACAATCCTTGCAGTCTGTAACCCCCTTCCTATTATTGGCCAGTAAGCCTCTCCCCCCTGTGCAGGCCCCACTTGTGGGAGAACTAGCACACCACCTGCATGTGCAGCGGTTGTATCGGGCGGCACTATAGGCATAATAGGGGTTTGAGGTTCTGTGGGTGGCACATAATAAGTACCAGCAGCTCTTAACACCGGATAAAGGGAAATTACAGGCTCTGTAGGCCTTCCGGGGTGTTGGCTGGGTATACCAAGATGGCCGCCACCGGGTGTAGTGGGGCGGGACTTCCAGGGTGTACCAAGGTATACCAAGATGGCCACCATTGGTGGGCGCCTCTATTGGCAAGATTAGAGGTGGGACTGGGGTGTTAACACAGGCAGTAAGGGGATGTTGGCCGGTGGGCGGGCTGCAGTAACATGGGTGGTGTTGCAGCTCGCGCAGGTGTTTTGCCATTGGGGACGTACCCAGGAAGAGACGCCTCCATCATAAGGTGGGGGCTGGTATTTTTCAGTTAGCGTGAACAATGATTCATTCTCGCTGGCACATTGGTTGTACACAAATACAGTCTGCCCTCCCTGCTGCAGCTGCTGCTCTATCCAATTTCTTTGTGGATGGCCTTGGCCATCCACCTTTCTTCAACCTTATCACATACTCGTCCCCCTCTCTCCGCTACCAAATCACATGCCAAAACACCCTTTGCTGGTCTCGTCAGCTTCTGTCCCATCTCCTCTCTCTGGTTTTCCTAACAAAAGCCCGAGACCTCTCACTCGTTCTTTCTCATTCTCCTCACAGTTCTCTAACTGATTTTTGGGGGCGGAGACACCTCTCTGTCTCTCTCTCTCTCTACACATACTCCCTCCTTCGGCTTACTTAACTTCTGTCCCATTGTTAGCTTTTGGGGAGTTAATGTGTCCAGGCTCAGGTTTTTTTTTTTGGATGGTTGTATGAAGCTGTCTTGGACTCGAGGGTCCGACAATACCTCTAACCGTCACCTGTCCCTCTCTTCGGACCACTCTCCAACATATAACGCTGTCTGTAGGAGCAGGCGAGAATTCTACCACTGAACACGGCACAACAGACTACAGTTCACCATTTCAACAAATCTTTCAGACCGTGGAATTCCTCTTATCTCAAGCTCTGCAGCTGCAAACTTGTGGGCAGCCCCCCCTCTCCCCTGCTGCTGTCTGTGTCTGACTACGTTTAACCTCGTGTATGCCCAGCAGTAAACCACAGACACACTCAGGACATGACATTACCGACTCATATGGCAAGGTGGTGACATTCAGGGTCCCTGTCACATGTTAGCGCGCCTTGGGCTGGATACCCACCCGTGCTCTACCGCACAATTGGGCTGGGTACCTGTGCTTTACCGCACAATTGGGCTGGGTACCTGTGCTTTACCGCACAATTGGGCTGGGTACCTGTGCTTTTCCGCACAATTGGGCTGGGTACCTGTGCTTTACCGCACAATTCATTATCCTTATCTCCACAACCCTACCACAGGCCAATACATATAACACAACATATACAGGTGACAGATATAGGTTACACAGGTTCTTTATCAATGGACCTCGGGCAAGCTGCGTTACCTGTCTTTTCTTTGCTGACCGTGGGAAGCCGATATGAACACAGAGACAGGCCAAAACACAGAGGCAGGATATACTGGCAAGAAGATATTAAATGTTATCTCTTACCGTATTTTTCAGAGGTGATCAGTCTCTGCTGCCTCGTGTGTTGGTGCGTCCCGGTCTCCTCTCGATCGGCTATCCTTCGGTACAGAACCCGAGGCCCCACGATGGGCGCCAAACTGTTAAGGACTCGGACATCAAGAATCCGACATATATCTGTCCCTGGGCCAAATTCAGTACAAAGTGTGCACACTATCAGTGAAGAAATAACACACGCTGACACTGCGTCAGAGTAAAAATACTTATTTATTATTGTTTCGCATTGTTGTGTTTTATATAGGCAGCTGATAGTGTATATGTAAACATAACGTTTGTGATAGCTTTCTAGGTTATAATTGGACTGATTCATTAAAGCGTAACCTCCTTCCAGGATGCTGACGTCTCGTCTTGGGTGTTGTTTCTCCTGGAGGCGCCATCTTGGTTTCTATTTCTACTGCGTACTTCTCATGGGGGAGGGGGGGTGCTAAGTTGAGCAACTAACTAGGCAGCCATTTTGATTAAGAATTAATATGAACAGGAGCAATAACATATATATATATATTATAATATATATTGAAATAGGCATTTTTATCATAGTCACTTAACCACATCCATTACACTTTTACAAACGCTAGCAACCCAGCAGTTGAAAATCAAATCAATGGGAAAAATTGCAAAAATGGCAAGGCCAGCTGAGTTGAAAAATGTTCCGGAGGGCTTGGCAGTGAAAGGGTTAAACCTCCTGAGCTGGGACGCGCGCGGGAAACATCCAAGAGTGGTTCCAGAGCCACATTGAGATCGGCCCCCAAAATGAGGATACCTTCCACAAATGTAGACAGTTCTGAAAGGCAGCGCTCCATGAACGCGATCTGATTAACGTTTGGGGCATACACATTCGCCAATGTGACTATGGTCCCCTCCAAGTCGCCCTTGACAAATAAAAAACGGCCCTCTGGGTCCTCTAGTGCAGAGCCAAAAACCCATAATGCCGACCTACTTAGCACCGTGCTCACCCCCCTGGATCTAGAGTCAGGAGACGACGCATGATAGGCGTGGGGGAAGCTATAATTGGTCAGTTTCTGGGTCCGACCCGACTGAAAATGAGTCTCCTGGAGGAATGCCACCTGCACCCTCCCTCTCCACAGCTCCTCCAATACCTGGGAGCGCTTTTCTGGGACATTCAAGCCCTTCACGTTCCAGGTGAGTATCCTTGTAGGCTGGTTTGGCAGGACCTGCTGGGGTGGACATGCACGGGACGAGGTAGCCATAGGTCACGGTTCACTACTTAGTCTGGAGGACCCTCCGCTGAGCGATTCGTCTGGAGTCTCTGGTGGGGTATAAGAAAGGGAGGGGAGGGGGAAAGACAGTAGACCTGTAGCAGACTGAAAAGGTTTGAGGAGTTAAAAGAAGACGAAGATCAGAGTAAGTGGGAGGGATTTCCATCCCACAGAATGTACAGAAAGATATAAAAACACAAAACCTACGATACTACCGTGATTTTCAACAAAGAATCAAAACTCTGTGGTATTGCCCCACGGAGTCGTCTTACGTGGGGAAGTAACCAAAAACATGAAATCTGTGAGCGTCCCGTGCCTGGGAGGCCGATACCATAACAATAGTAAGAAGAAAAACGTTTACAGTGTGTCCTGAGATTATGCTGATTTCTGCATATCCCTAACATCCCGCGGGAGTGGATTTGTAGCTAGAACCCGGCTTATGGGAACAGATTATATCATGGGGTGAGTGAGGGAGTTAGGGCCTAAACGATTAGGCGGAGATGAGAAATACCCCCTCCCCATGGTATGGCTCTCAAAAATCCTGTATATCTTGCCTGTCTATTCGTCAGGAGGTAGGGGTGGGGGGGATGGGTGTTAGTCCCACCCGGACAGGCGTGAGGTTAGCCGCCTAGGATATCTACTATAGGGTCCCCAGTCCCTCCCGTTTGTCTGCCTAGTCTCCATACACTCCCAATCAAGGCATGTGTGAATGTCCCCAAAAAGCATCAAGTTCCATAGTCAACTTAAACTAGTAAAATTCGGGGGTATAGCACCCTGCATCATAAATCCAAACCATCTTAGGGGACCCCGGGTTCCAGCGTCCCGCGTGGGTCCTGCAGTCCTTCCAGTCCCCAGTTAGTCATCTGCGGCTCTGCAGGGTCCCCGGGGTGACGGGCGGATCGAATGTCAATAGCTGCAGTAACCGCAGCGGGACAAGGGAGGTGAGTGTGATGACCGAACACTCTAGGCTAAGTTGCATGCCCACCCCTGGGAGTCCTCGAGGTAGTCCGGGTACATTTCGTGTGTCCATAGCTACAATCCAGGGATCTTCTAAATCAAGAGCCCAGCACGCAGAGGAGCGAATTCAGTCCTCTCTGGACGCAGGGCCACTGCGGTCTCGACTCCGGTCACCCCGAGGCCTGTGGGATCTCTGCCTCCTGGGCCTCTGGCAGCTGGGGGGGATCCGTCCGCTCCGGCAGTGGGGTCAGCCAATTCTGTACCGGAACAGGTTCGCAGTAGGGAGAACAACATGGGGAGTTGATTTGGCCTATGTAACGCGAAGCTGCGGTCTCCCTGTCGAACCAACAGGTGGAACGGATGGCCCCATCGGTAGGATGCGCCGGCTTCCTGTACACATCTGAGCACCAGTCGTAGCTGTCTCTGCATATAGAGCGTGTGGCTGGAAAGGTCTGGCAAGAAGGAAATGGAGGCACCATCAAAGTCCACCGTTTTCTTATTCCAAGCCTGGCGCATAACTTCCTCTTTCAGAGTAAAAAAGTGAATGCGGCACAGCAGGTCTCTGGGTGAGCCGTCTCTTGCGTTAGCCGAGCCGTACACTATGTGTACCCTGTCTAACTCCAGCGCATGGGTCGTCTTCCTGTCCAGCAGCATGTTTAATATCGCAGTCACTGTGGACCGGAGATCTGCTCCAGAGGTGGCCTCGGGGATACCCCTAATGCGGACGTTATTCCTGCGACTCCTATTTTCGCCATCATCAACTTTAAGGCAGAGGGTGGTCAGGGCCTGCATCTGGGTAACTTGCGCCAACTCTACCGCTTGCAGGCGGGAGTCATAAGAGGCTCTGGTAGACTCCAAGGACGTCACTCTATCATCTACCCCTGTTACCTGTAGCCGAACAGCCGTCAGTTCCTGCTTCAGAGAGCCCTCCAGGCGATCCACCATAACGACCAGGTCCGCTCTGAGTGCCGCAAACATCCCTCTGATTTCCTGTCCTGAGACTGGGGAGTGAGTGGCCGAAATGGGTGCGGGGGGGCGAGCTTGGTGGGGTGTCCGGCCGTGTCATCCTGGGGTTAAGCAACGGAGACCCATGCGGCCTTTCGTCTGCGGAGGAAGCGGCGTCATCGGCCGCCTGAGATGGAGACTGCGCCGGGCTGCTGCGAGCTGGCGAGACACGTCTGGGCGCCATCTTGGATCCCCCGGCCCTCGGCTCGGAGACAGGCTGATTAAAGAATCTACGAAAGTCCGGCTTCGGTAAGAGTTTCGGGGTCCCCTTACCCTTCTTCTACATTGCTCTGAAAAGGACACTGTAATGTCACGCTAGACTGCTAGATCGGTCCTCGAGGCATGGAGCTCACATGCTGCACGTCCTCACAGATCCATGTCCTGGCCACGCCCCAGCCGACTTTTATTATGATGTATTGCTGGGACTTGTCCCGCATAGCTGGTGGTATTCTGCATTACGCACTATTGCATATCGTCTGGAGGATCAGGAGAACAGGGGGCGCAGGAATAATTTGCGGATCCGAGGCCTACCTGAGGCTATAACAGATCTAGAGCTGGCAGAGACATTAAGGAATATATTTAATAAAATACTGGAGCAAGTACCACCTACCCCGCTGATGTTTGACCGAATACACCGGTGCCGCGACCACGAAATATAGCATTGGAGACACCGCGGG
>NW_017310257.1:16949-26127 GCF_000935625.1 Nanorana parkeri
ACGGATCTCCCGAATAAGCCATATAAACGATCATTGCTATATCTCAAGATTAACCCGGCTAAGAACTTGATACCACAGCACTGGAATAAAGAGACTATACCAACTATGAAAGAATGGTACGACAGAATAGAATATTTTCGACTGATGGAGGAATTGACATCAATCCGGAGAGACACGGTGAAACATTATGAAGTTACTTGGCAACAATGGAAGGAATTTAAAAGCTTGCAGGGAAACATGGAGGCCATAGGATAGAATAGACATATAATGGGATTATAGGATGATCAATGGAAGAGGTCTGAGGTAGCATGAGTGAAGGGCCTATATTAAATTACTTTGGTAAAGTATATTAGTGAAGAATCTTGATGAGAGTTCCGGAATTCCCCCTCCTCATACCCCCTTTTTCCCCTTTAGGTTTTTTTTTTTTCTTTCCTTTTTTCTTTTTTTCTTTTTCTTTCTGTCTTAATAAGTTAATAATTACTCGGTGCATGGTTATTCTGTCCGACAGAGGTAATGAGAATGAACTGAAATGAAAGGTTAAAGTCGGAGTGAGTGAACCTGTACCGCGGAATGTTAAGATACAATGTAAGATGTCAAGTATAGTTTTATTGTTCTGTATAAAATAATAATAAAATCGAATATTTAAAAAAAAACAATTACAAATGAATACTTTGTAAATAAATGCCGGTTTCCTCGTTAATCCCATCTGTACGTAAACACAGATACTGGGTCTGCGTTCTTGACAGAACACCGGCACTAAAATTTTAAACAAGCGGCTGCCTGAGGTCCTGCGCTTGCTGGGGACCTCGGCAGCCTTCCTGTTAACCATGCGGTGCCATGGCCGTTGGGGGGGGCCTTCATGGTTTCTTGCACCGGGGCGCTGAAGGTTCTAGTTACGCCTCTGGGCAGGGATAACAGCATTAAAGCTCTTCGAATTTTCCACCATATGCGCAAGATAGGATTGGGTGGCATCCTTCTCTCAACTGAGGCGGAGAAGGCCTTTGACAGGGTGGCATGGGATTACACAGAGCAGGTCCTTCTTACTGTTGGCCTGCGTCCTTGCATGTTCAATTGGATTATGTCCCTTTACTTGAAAGATACATGTCAATGGGTCCCTGTCACAGGCCTTCTCCAACTCAAATGGCACCCGACAGGGCTGTCCCCTCTGATCTTCACCTATTCTTTAGAACCATTTTTAAGAACTTTGAAACAAAATAAAACTTTTAAAGGCATTCAGATTGATAAAAAGGAATATCTTCTTGCTGCTTCTGCAGATGATCTCCTTTTCTTTATTTCCGATCCAATCTCATCATTGCCCAATTTAATGAAAGAATTTCATTTTTTTTCCTACCTACCTCTCCAACTATTACATAAATTTTGTGAAATCCACTAAACATTTCTATTCCATCCAATTTGATCCAACACATAAAAAACTGAATTTTTTTTATCATACTTACCGTAATTTTCTTTTCCTGTTTATACTCCATTGCAGCGCTGACAAATGGGTTTAGATCCAATTACCCCTAGCTGACAGGAACCAAAAGGGTTAAACAAGGCCTAACCCTCTCTATAAAAGCCCCTCCTCCTGCTGACTTCCCCAGTCTAGTAACAAGCTAAAAACTCCATAGGGTGGGAGCCCAGCGCTGCCATGGAGTATAACCAGGAAAATAAAATTACGGTAAGTATGATAAAAATGTTCAGTTTTCCTGGCCATATCCATGGCAGCTCTGACAAATGGGGATTACCCAATCAGAAGTAAGGGTGGGAACAAAATCCATAGACAAACATCATTTATTGCGAAAAATAAATGTATCACTCGACTCCAAGTCGAGAGAGCAAAACACTTCTACAGAAGTGGTCATTCACTGCAGCCCTGACGTCCAGTCGAGAATGCTAACAAAGGTAGACCTAGACGCCCATGTTGCTGCCCTGCAATTTTGATTCACCAAAACTCCAGCTGCTGCTGCCCATGAGGAGGACATGGCCCTTGTGGAGTGAACCCCGATGCCTTTTGGTGGGGAGACTCCCGCTGTTTGACAGGCATTAATGATGGTGAGCACAAGCTATCTGCTTAAGGAAGTTTTGGCTGCTGCCAATGCCTTTCTGGCTCCTGCCGTAATCATAAACAGCCTTCTGGACTTTTTCCAGTCCTTACATCCTTCCACATATGTCCTCCGACACCGGACTAGGCTCAAACATCCTTCAATCCCTTCTGAGTTGAGAGCGGGAAGGATAATATCCTGATTCACATGAACACTAGCATGAACCTTCGGCAAGAAACCTGATACAGTTCTCAGAACTACTCTATCCTCATGAAAAATGAGAAAGGGTTGACCACAACCACAGGCTTGGAGCCCTGACATCCTCCTACCTGAAGCCAAGACCTCTAAGGAGACCATCTTGTATGACAAGAATTGCATAGAAATAGAATGTATCGGCTCAAAGGGAGGTCCTGAAAGAGCCTTCAAAACTAGAGGAACATCCCAAGAAAGATAAAGAAGCCTATTAGGAGGATATACTTTACTCAGCGCCTTCAGAGACTTGGAGACGCTCTGATTCAGAGTCCACCTGATCCCAGTGATGGCTGATGTAGCCGACACCTGTACCTTGAGGGAACTAAGGCTCATCCTTTTGTCCAGACCTGTGTGGAGGAACCCCAGGATCGCCTCAGATGAGATTTGAGAAAGGACAATGCTGTGGTCTATTGCCCATGTGGAAAACACCATCCACATGCTACAACATACAGAGGAAGTGGACACCTTCCGGGATTTCAAAAGCGTATCAATAACCTCCTGTGAAAATCCAGACTTTTTCAGCCTTTCCATTTCAGCAGCCAGGCCGTCAGACAGAGGTGCTGAGGATGCGGGTGCTGGACCGGCCCTTGAGACAGGAGATCCGATGTCACTGGGATCTGCCCCGATTCCTGAATGTTGAGGGACATCAAGAGAGGGAACATGGATGTCTCGGCCAATGTGGGATAACGGCAATAACCACCACCTTCTCCCTCCACATCCTTTGAAGGACTGCTATGATCATGGTAAAGGGGGGAAATACATAAGCTAGTTCGTAATTCCATGGATGTGAAAGAACGCCCTGGCCTTTCACTCTGTGATTGAATATTCTCGACAGAGATCGGCCGACATGGCAATTCTTGGGAGACACCATTAGATCCACCTGAGGATTGCCTCATCTTCCTACAAGTGTGTCGAAGATTTGTTACCTGTATTTGTTCTTGGAATACTGGAGTGCCTGGAATACTGCCTTCAGCTCTAGTAGAGTGGACGAAGTGTTCCTCCCAATCTCCGTCCATAACCCTCTGAGCGAATAGGTTGTCCACGTGAGCTCCCCAACCCGATCCTCTTGCGTCGGTCGTAACGGTGACCCACAGGGTGTTCCCTAATGGAAAACTCCTTGCGCAGATTTTTGTCTTGAGACCACCATTGTAGGGATACCTTGACCTTGCAGAAAATGGTGATCCCCCTGCCTCTTGTTCCGATACCTGCCCTGTTGGGAAAAAACAACTCTGCAGGTCGCATATTCCATTGGGCTCACCGAGTAAGGCCTATGGTTGATGACATGGAACCCAACACGCCCATGAACCACTCGGCTGTGACATGATTGCTTGTCTGCATTGTGCCCACCTTCTGTTTCATTTGAGAACTCTGTCCTTGGACAGTTGAACCGAGGCTAGATTTGTATTGAATGCCGCTCCCAAGTACACAATCTCTTGAGTCGGTGTCAGGTTGCTCTTCTCCATTGTCAGTAACCATCCACATCTCTGCAGGGTGTCTATGCTGATATTTCTGCTGGAGACCACCTCTTTTTCAGTACTGCGTTCCAGAGCAGTAGCTGCTGAAATGCACAGCAATCGCACACTAAACTCCCCCTTTTTTTTACCGCATTCCAGACGCATTCCATTTTTTTTCAGTTAGCTGCAGTGCGGTGCGTTTCTGGCACATTTTTGTTGCGTCTTGAGCGTTTGTGCGCTTTCCGAACCAGAGAAAATGTGACATGTAGTATCCTTCTTTGTCCGGAATGGAAAGCACTGCGCTCGTGTGATCTGGGGTCCATAAAACACATAGGGATACATTGTGATGCGTTTTAGTGCAGGAGCGAACTGCTGTGGTCTGGACAGAATCCGGACATCGTGTGAACAAGCCCTCTTTCATGAGTTTCTTTGTGATCATACTCACAGGAAAGGAAAATTAGAACTTCCTCTCGCCCTTTCATGCATCTGACAATGCAAATCGTGAACTGCTTGCTCTTATTCTCTTATGGGAATGGCCAGCTTGCCTCACCCGTTTGGCTACTGCCCGCTGGATAAGATCCAGGATGTCGGGAGAATTGGAAGCGGTTGCTGCCTCTTTAAGGCACTTTCCCCACAATTCTTTGATAAGCCTGACATCTTGCCGAATTATATCTCCTTGTCACTGAGGATGAAGAAGATTCAATTTCTGCAGGGCTCAACATAAAAGTATATGACTGTCAGAAAAATAAAATGCACTCTTTTTTTTCCCCACTGCCCTTACCTAGTCTCCACAGACCGGTGTGGTGAGGGGCAATCATCCATGATATCCTGTTCTTTAAGGGATCTCCAGGGGGAATCCAAAGGGGGATAAATCAACAGAAAAAATTCTAGCTTCAATTCCCTGGAAATGGCTTGCAAATTCAAATTTGGATCCGAATCTCTGGTGACGTCACGCACGACAGAACTTCCGCGCATGCGCAGATGCCAGCTGAAGCCGCTACTGCCCATCCTGTCTCGCCCACACATCACACACAGACAAGACCGCGGGGAGCCGGACGAGGTGAAAAGGACATCATACAGACATTGTAGACAAGTTCATTCAAACTTGGTCTCCCTGGGAACACCACAGACTCCAAATTTCTTAAATACTAGGGATGCACCGATACCGTTTATTCGGTATCGAGTACGAGTACCGATATTTATCTTTCGGTACTCACCGATACCGAGCACCGATACCAGTACTTCTGCTAGCATGGAGCTGGCTTTCTGGCCAATCAGGAAGCCGGACGGCGTGTCATTACCCGCTGCCCGACTTCTTGATTGCCCAGGAAGCAGGCTCCATGCTGATTGGCTGGGAAGCCGGCTTCCCAGCCAATCAGCTTGGAGACGGCCAAACAACAACGAGCCAGCTTCCCGGGTAATCAAGAAGCTGGGAAGCCGGTAATGACATGCCGCCCGGCTTCCTGATTGGCCTCCATGTTCCCCCTCAGCACTGCCGGTCAGAGGAAATGTCCCTCTGACCAGAGGTTCCGGTATCGGGGGGGGGGATCCAGACGCATTCCATTTTTTTTCAGTTAGCTGCAGTGCGGTGCGTTTCTGGCACATTTTTGTTGCGTCTTGAGCGTTTGTGCGCTTTCCGAACCAGAGAAAATGTGACATGTAGTATCCTTCTTTGTCCGGAATGGAAAGCACTGCGCTCGTGTGATCTGGGGCCCATAAAACACATAGGGATACATTGTGATGCGTTTTAGTGCAGGAGCGAACTGCTGTGGTCTGGACAGAATCCGGACATCGTGTGAACAAGCCCTCTTTCATGAGTTTCTTTGTGATCATACTCACAGGAAAGGAAAATTAGAACTTCCTCTCGCCCTTTCATGCATCTGACAATGCAAATCGTGAACTGCTTGCTCTTATTCTCTTATGGGAATGGCCAGCTTGCCTCACCCGTTTGGCTACTGCCCGCTGGATAAGATCCAGGATGTCGGGAGAATTGGAAGCGGTTGCTGCCTCTTTAAGGCACTTTCCCCACAATTCTTTGATAAGCCTGACATCTTGCCGAATTATATCTCCTTGTCACTGAGGATGAAGAAGATTCAATTTCTGCAGGGCTCAACATAAAAGTATATGACTGTCAGAAAAATAAAATGCACTCTTTTTTTTCCCCACTGCCCTTACCTAGTCTCCACAGACCGGTGTGGTGAGGGGCAATCATCCATGATATCCTGTTCTTTAAGGGATCTCCAGGGGGAATCCAAAGGGGGATAAATCAACAGAAAAAATTCTAGCTTCAATTCCCTGGAAATGGCTTGCAAATTCAAATTTGGATCCGAATCTCTGGTGACGTCACGCACGACAGAACTTCCGCGCATGCGCAGATGCCAGCTGAAGCCGCTACTGCCCATCCTGTCTCGCCCACACATCACACACAGACAAGACCGCGGGGAGCCGGACGAGGTGAAAAGGACATCATACAGACATTGTAGACAAGTTCATTCAAACTTGGTCTCCCTGGGAACACCACAGACTCCAAATTTCTTAAATACTAGGGATGCACCGATACCGTTTATTCGGTATCGAGTACGAGTACCGATATTTATCTTTCGGTACTCACCGATACCGAGCACCGATACCAGTACTTCTGCTAGCATGGAGCTGGCTTTCTGGCCAATCAGGAAGCCGGACGGCGTGTCATTACCCGCTGCCCGACTTCTTGATTGCCCAGGAAGCAGGCTCCATGCTGATTGGCTGGGAAGCCGGCTTCCCAGCCAATCAGCTTGGAGCCGGCCAAACAACATCGAGCCAGCTTCCCGGGTAATCAAGAAGCTGGGAAGCCGGTGATGGCATGCCGCCCGGCTTCCTGATTGGCCTCCATGTTCCCCCTCAGCACTGCCGGTCAGAGGAAATGTCCCTCTGACCAGAGGTTCCGGTATCGGGGGGGGGGAGGGGGGGGCGGGGTACTAGTAAGTAAGTACTAGTACAAGTAAGTACTAGTACTCACCAAAATACTCGGTATCAGCACCAATAATCGTATCGGTATTGGTGCATCCCTATTAAATACCTTTTCAGTCTCTACCTTTTCTAAATTTGTCACTCCCTTACCTTGTCCCCATATCGCTCTCTTGGCATTTTTTTTCCCTTTCTTGCCTTCTGGCATGTGAGCACTTTCCTTACTTTCTTTACCTTTCACTTTCTTTATTCTCGTTCTCTTCTTCCTTCTAGATGACCTTATTTTGACACTAACCCCTGTAGAAGGGAATGGGTGGCTATATGAGTTCTCTTTTTCATATATATCTTTCTACTTCCTCTCCTATATGATCATAATATTTATTCTGTTCAATATCCCTACTTAACAAAATTCATCGTCTGTTCCACTTCATATTCCTGATCTGTTTTACTGTTGTTATACAATTTTACTTCTAAATTATCCCCCTTTTTTTTCAATATTTTTTTCCTTGTTTTACTGTATAAGTACTGTAAACTTCTTTACTGTTGTATTTTCTTCCTGTCATATAAATAAATATATTTTAAAAAATGAATGTGATTTAAAATGAATGTACTACCAACATTTCTTTTTCTGTTTTCAAATGATACCTGTGGGTGTTCCTCCTCATTTCTTTATTGGTCTACATTCTTTGATTTCCCATTTCCCAAAACAGTATAGATCTTTACCCTTGGATGTTTCTCACCTGACTTTTTACACCTTATTAATTTGGGATGCCCTTCATATGAAGTATATGGTGATAGTCTTATATTTCACCATTCATGCCCCTTTTAGGTCATAGATACTTTCTTCCAGGTCTTCTAGATTCTCAGTTCCACCTTTAATCCTCTGATACGCTTCTACTACATCATGTAGTGGAAAATGGATCCCTGAAGTCTATACAGGCCTTATGTAAATCATCCACTTCATCTATTATGGGCTATTGGAGGTACTTGCAGTTATCCCATTTATCAACTCTCTAACTTAACCGATAAGATCTCTTAAATGATCTGCACCCACTGGAGAAACTTCTATTTCCATCTCTGCTCCAAGATAAAGTATTTCATTACTCTATGCCTCATTGTCACATTTATCTGCTTCTAACTTACCAGCTTACTTGTCTCAATGGAAAAAAGATTTAGTCAATCCTTTAACAGAAGCTCATTGCCTGAAAGTTTTGCAGCTGGCGCATATGGCCTCCATTTCTTCGAAGATTGGGGAGATGAATTATAAGCTATTTTCTAGATGGTACATTACCCCAGACGATAAGTTTTGATCCAATGACTTTATTTCATTCTACAGGCGAGTCAGTTGCTCGCCTCAAGCAGTCTATCACTCATTTGCTGAATTCAGCTAAGTCTCTTATCCCCCTCTATTGGCAACAGAGAGGAATTCCTCCTATGAACGTTTTGTTCCAAAGGTTGGATCAGATATGTGCCCTAGAAGAATTGTCTCATAGTCTTCGAAATGCCCGAGACCACTTTAGCAGAACCTGGACCTGGTGGTCGCCTATAAAATAACTGTACCTTACTTGGATGTAATGGCCTCTACCTAAGATAATATTTTTGTAAGGAGATATTTTTTGCTTGACAGTGTGTTGTTCATTTAACTTGGTTGTCAGGGTCGGGGATTGGCTTATTGTACAGATCTCTTCCCTTTCGTTCTTTTCTTCTGTTTTCCTTTTACTTTTCTTCTACTTCTTCTTTTTGATTCCTTGATTGAATTGATTTTATGAGTTTATCTGTTTACCATACCTAATGTTTTAACATAACATTTTGTAATGCATATAGACTGATGTGCCCAATGTGATGTTTTTTTCTGACTGTAACTATAGCATTTCTATGTTAGATCACTGATATTTGGAACCAGGGACATGTTTTGTATTGACTTCTTCTATTCATTATTTGAAAATCTTAATAAAAATTAAAGAAAATAAAAAGAAAATCACAGGCTCAACATTACTGAGCTCCCTACCCGGCTACCTTGCTTGTCACACAAACAGACACAGCAGCTAAGTAGTTTTGTTTTGTGTGGGCGGAGCTCAGTCTCAGATGAGGTCCCCATTGGGTCCGCCTCCCTTGTGATAGCAGTGGGTGGATTCCATAGGCTCTAGTGAGTCACAAGGTGTAACACCTGGGGTAGTTTTGGCGTTTGTGGATCGCCACTGCGGAGGCTACTCAGACGGAACCCTGGTTCAGGGCCGGCCTTAGGTCTTTAGGCGCCCTGTGCGAGAAAGCTTTACAGTGCCCCATAATGACCACGCCCCTCAGTAACCACGCCCCTCAGTAACCACACCCTTTCAGTGGCCACACCCATTTCTCCAATAATCTACTTAGTTACACAGTCACTAAGGTTTAAGCTGCAGTGCCATGGGCACAAGTACTTGCTGTTTAAGTGGAGGCAGTTAGAGTGCAGGGGTCCAGGAGGAATCGATCCAGAGGTGTGTAGCG
>NW_017310258.1:0-892 GCF_000935625.1 Nanorana parkeri
TATGAGAGGAGAGGAAGATTTACATGTAAAACTCGGCCAGATCCTTCCCCACCAGCTTGGCGGAGCGCGCTCTCCCGATGCCCGTGTACATCTGGATGGTGGCGTGTGCGAGCTCCTGTGGACACAGAGGATGAGGAAGATGCAGAAACACGCACATACATGACCGTCATAGGACAGGAACACGCACACACATGACCGTCATAGGTCAGGAACACGCACATACATGACCGTCATAGGACAGGAACACGCACACACATGACCGTCATAGGTCAGGAACACGCACATACATGACCGTCATAGGACAGGAACACGCACACACATGACCGTCATAGGTCAGGAACACGCACATACATGACCGTCATAGGACAGGAACACGCACATACATGACCGTCATAGGACAGGAACACGCACATACATGACCGTCATAGGTCAGGAACACGCACATACATGACCGTCATAGGTCAGGAACACGCACATACATGACCGTCATAGGTCAGGAACACGCACATACATGACCGTCATAGGTCAGGAACACGCACATACAACAGGAACACACACATACATGACCGTCATAGGACAGGAGCCACTCACCAGATAATGCTTCTCAAAGGCCTCCTCCGAGGACAGGGCCTCCTGCAGCTTCTTGTATGGGCTCTGTGCCGTGTTGGCTGTGTGGGGGGGAGACATGTAATATGTAACATGTACAGAAGAAGGAGGACATACGTGTATATAACAACCAATCTTACCGGTCTCCGGCCTCTCCGCTCCCAGTCCAGCCAGCAGGTCCACCGTCCTCTGAAGATCCTCCGAGCACGGACCTCCTTCCGAGACCAGACCGCACAGCGAGCCCAGAGACTGCAACTGTCACCAACACAGAACAAACAGTGAGACC
>NW_017310258.1:1127-5711 GCF_000935625.1 Nanorana parkeri
AGTGGGAAGAATGCCCCCCCCCCTTACAATGGAGGTCAGACCACTAAAGCTCATTGGTATCATGCAGCTGGCTCTCCTACGTGGCAATAAACACGACTTATGACGACATCACCAAATGGGAGGTCCATCAGCCACAACTGGGGGAGCCCCTGGAGGAACCCTAGTTCGGAATGTCTGCCCCGTGTAGTCACCCGTGTCAGAGAGCTACGGACAACAGGACACAAACCTTCTCCATGGCGTAGCTCCAGAGCCCCACGGTGTGGGAAATGTTGGCCTCCATCTGGGCCCGCTCACAGCAGCCTTCTATCCTCTGCAGAACTTCCAGACAACTCAGGAAGACCCAGCAGTCCAGCGCCCCGAGCGGGACAGACACCTACGGAGAGGAGGGGGGAGGTCAATGGAGGATCGGCCACGTACCTCGGACTACCCATGGTCCTCCAGCTCACCTCCAGCAGGCGCAGCTCCTGAACGCAGTTATGGAGAAGCTCCAGGGCCCGGTTGGCCACCTCCCAGGGCCTCTGCAGGAAGAGGAGTAAGGTGCACTGCCGCGAGAACAAGTAGCTGCGTAAATCCAAGAGGTTGGCTCTCCGCCTCTGGATCAGATCCCTCTTCTCCATGTCTATGGGCTTCCGTAACGAGAGGCCGTCCCAGCTCTGGACCGGCTGGCAGAACGAGCTGAGCCAATTGGCTCCATCTGGGAGACAGACAGGAGAGGTCAACCAACCGGCAAGAAGAGGCCATACAATGCCGTCTACCCACCGGCCAATCACATCCCAGATCACTCACCGCCAGCTCCAAAGTTCAGCACATACTGGGAGAAGAGAGCGTCCAGCTCGTCGTACTGGACCAAGGCGTCCTCAAACTGCTGCAACATCTCAAAGACAAAGGCCAGCTCCTCCTGAAACCAGAGAAAGGTCACCACCCGAAACATGTCAGACACATGACCCTTCGCAGCACCGGACCTGCGGGGGGACTACCGCACATCTTCTACAGAATACGATGGGGGGGGGGGGGGGGCAAACGCGCCAGAAGGGGTATGCATGGTGTATACAAGGAATTAATTGTCCTCTAGAGAAGGAGGATGACTCGTATCGGGTATAGGTGGAGGCCAATGTCTCATGTCCCCCTCTAGGAGGAGTTGGGTTCCATGCATGGTGTATACAAGGAATTAATTGTCCTCTAGAGAAGGAGGATGACTCGTATCGGGTATAGGTGGAGGCCAATGTCTCATGTCCCCCTCTAGGAGGAGTTGGGTTCCATGCATGGTGTATACAAGGAATTAATTGTCCTCTAGAGAAGGAGGATGACTCGTATCGGGTATAGGTGGAGGCCAATGTCTCATGTCCCCCTCTAGGAGGAGTTGGGTTCCATGCATGGTGTATACAAGGAATTAATTGTCCTCTAGAGAAGGAGGATGACTCGTATCGGGTATAGGTGGAGGCCAATGTCTCATGTCCCCCTCTAGGAGGAGTTGGGTTCCATGCATGGTGTATACAAGGAATTAATTGTCCTCTAGAGAAGGAGGATGACTCGTATCGGGTATAGGTGGAGGCCAATGTCTCATGTCCCCCTCTAGGAGGAGTTGGGTTCCATGCATGGTGTATACAAGGAATTAATTGTCCTCTAGAGAAGGAGGATGACTCGTATCGGGTATAGGTGGAGGCCAATGTCTCATGTCCCCCTCTAGGAGGAGTTGGGTTCCATGCATGGTGTATACAAGGAATTAATTGTCCTCTAGAGAAGGAGGATGACTCGTATCGGGTATAGGTGGAGGCCAATGTCTCATGTCCCCCTCTAGGAGGAGTTGGGTTCCATGCATGGTGTATACAAGGAATTAATTGTCCTCTAGAGAAGGAGGATGACTCGTATCGGGTATAGGTGGAGGCCAATGTCTCATGTCCCCCTCTAGGAGGAGTTGGGTTCCATGCATGGTGTATACAAGGAATTAATTGTCCTCTAGAGAAGGAGGATGACTCGTATCGGGTATAGGTGGAGGCCAATGTCTCATGTCCCCCTCTAGGAGGAGTTGGGTTCCATGCATGGTGTATACAAGGAATTAATTGTCCTCTAGAGAAGGAGGATGACTCGTATCGGGTATAGGTGGAGGCCAATGTCTCATGTCCCCCTCTAGGAGGAGTTGGGTTCCATGCATGGTGTATACAAGGAATTAATTGTCCTCTAGAGAAGGAGGATGACTCGTATCGGGTATAGGTGGAGGCCAATGTCTCATGTCCCCCTCTAGGAGGAGTTGGGTTCCATGCATGGTGTATACAAGGAATTAATTGTCCTCTAGAGAAGGAGGATGACTCGTATCGGGTATAGGTGGAGGCCAATGTCTCATGTCCCCCTCTAGGAGGAGTTGGGTTCCATGCATGGTGTATACAAGGAATTAATTGTCCTCTAGAGAAGGAGGATGACTCGTATCGGGTATAGGTGGAGGCCAATGTCTCATGTCCCCCTCTAGGAGGAGTTGGGTTCCATGCATGGTGTATACAAGGAATTAATTGTCCTCTAGAGAAGGAGGATGACTCGTATCGGGTATAGGTGGAGGCCAATGTCTCATGTCCCCCTCTAGGAGGAGTTGGGTTCCATGCATGGTGTATACAAGGAATTAATTGTCCTCTAGAGAAGGAGGATGACTCGTATCGGGTATAGGTGGAGGCCAATGTCTCATGTCCCCCTCTAGGAGGAGTTGGGTTCCATGCATGGTGTATACAAGGAATTAATTGTCCTCTAGAGAAGGAGGATGACTCGTATCGGGTATAGGTGGAGGCCAATGTCTCATGTCCCCCTCTAGGAGGAGTTGGGTTCCATGCATGGTGTATACAAGGAATTAATTGTCCTCTAGAGAAGGAGGATGACTCGTATCGGGTATAGGTGGAGGCCAATGTCTCATGTCCCCCTCTAGGAGGAGTTGGGTTCCATGCATGGTGTATACAAGGAATTAATTGTCCTCTAGAGAAGGAGGATGACTCGTATCGGGTATAGGTGGAGGCCAATGTCTCATGTCCCCCTCTAGGAGGAGTTGGGTTCCATGCATGGTGTATACAAGGAATTAATTGTCCTCTAGAGAAGGAGGATGACTCGTATCGGGTATAGGTGGAGGCCAATGTCTCATGTCCCCCTCTAGGAGGAGTTGGGTTCCATGCATGGTGTATACAAGGAATTAATTGTCCTCTAGAGAAGGAGGATGACTCGTATCGGGTATAGGTGGAGGCCAATGTCTCATGTCCCCCTCTAGGAGGAGTTGGGTTCCATGCATGGTGTATACAAGGAATTAATTGTCCTCTAGAGAAGGAGGATGACTCGTATCGGGTATAGGTGGAGGCCAATGTCTCATGTCCCCCTCTAGGAGGAGTTGGGTTCCATGCATGGTGTATACAAGGAATTAATTGTCCTCTAGAGAAGGAGGATGACTCGTATCGGGTATAGGTGGAGGCCAATGTCTCATGTCCCCCTCTAGGAGGAGTTGGGTTCCATGCATGGTGTATACAAGGAATTAATTGTCCTCTAGAGAAGGAGGATGACTCGTATCGGGTATAGGTGGAGGCCAATGTCTCATGTCCCCCTCTAGGAGGAGTTGGGTTCCATGCATGGTGTATACAAGGAATTAATTGTCCTCTAGAGAAGGAGGATGACTCGTATCGGGTATAGGTGGAGGCCAATGTCTCATGTCCCCCTCTAGGAGGAGTTGGGTTCCATGCATGGTGTATACAAGGAATTAATTGTCCTCTAGAGAAGGAGGATGACTCGTATCGGGTATAGGTGGAGGCCAATGTCTCATGTCCCCCTCTAGGAGGAGTTGGGTTCCATGCATGGTGTATACAAGGAATTAATTGTCCTCTAGAGAAGGAGGATGACTCGTATCGGGTATAGGTGGAGGCCAATGTCTCATGTCCCCCTCTAGGAGGAGTTGGGTTCCATGCATGGTGTATACAAGGAATTAATTGTCCTCTAGAGAAGGAGGATGACTCGTATCGGGTATAGGTGGAGGCCAATGTCTCATGTCCCCCTCTAGGAGGAGTTGGGTTCCATGCATGGTGTATACAAGGAATTAATTGTCCTCTAGAGAAGGAGGATGACTCGTATCGGGTATAGGTGGAGGCCAATGTCTCATGTCCCCCTCTAGGAGGAGTTGGGTTCCATGCATGGTGTATACAAGGAATTAATTGTCCTCTAGAGAAGGAGGATGACTCGTATCGGGTATAGGTGGAGAGTCATACAGCCTAGAGAGG
Source organism: Nanorana parkeri (assembly GCF_000935625.1). Taxonomy (NCBI): domain Eukaryota; kingdom Metazoa; phylum Chordata; class Amphibia; order Anura; family Dicroglossidae; genus Nanorana; species Nanorana parkeri. Next base: position 5,363 of record NW_017310258.1, read on the forward strand.
ATGGAGGTGGTGGTCCAAGTCTCTCATCTCCCTACAGGAGGAGTCCGGTGCCATGTAACATGTATAGAAGGATTCCATGTTCCTCTATAGGTGGAGGCCAATGTCTCATATCCCCCTCTAGGAGGAGTTGGGTTCCATGCATGGTGTATACAGGGAACTCATTGTCCTCTACAGAAGGAGGATGACTCGTATCGGGTATAGGTGGAGGCCAATGTCTCATGTCCCCCTCTAGGAGGAGTTGGGTTCCATGCATGGTGTATACAGGGAACTCATTGTCCTCTACAGAAGGAGGATGACTCGTATCGGGTATAGGTGGAGGCCAATGTCTCATGTCCCCCTCTAGGAGGAG
>NW_017310258.1:5932-7206 GCF_000935625.1 Nanorana parkeri
GGGGGGGGTCATACAGCCTAGAGAGGATGGAGGTGGTGGTCCAAGTCTCTCATCTCCCTACAGGAGGAGTCCGGTGCCATGTAACATGTATAGAAGGATTCCATGTTCCTCTATAGGTGGAGGCCAATGTCTCATATCCCCCTCTAGGAGGAGTTGGGTTCCATGCATGGTGTATACAGGGAACTCATTGTCCTCTACAGAAGGAGGATGACTCGTATCGGGTATAGGTGGAGGCCAATGTCTCATGTCCCCCTCTAGGAGGAGTTGGGTTCCATGCATGGTGTATACAAGGAATTAATTGTCCTCTAGAGAAGGAGGATGACTCGTATCGGGTATAGGTGGAGGCCAATGTCTCATGTCCCCCTCTAGGAGGAGTTGGGTTCCATGCATGGTGTATACAAGGAATTAATTGTCCTCTAGAGAAGGAGGATGACTCGTATCGGGTATAGGTGGAGGCCAATGTCTCATGTCCCCCTCTAGGAGGAGTTGGGTTCCATGCATGGTGTATACAAGGAATTAATTGTCCTCTAGAGACGGAGGAGACCCCGTATCGGGTATAGGTGGAGGCCAATGTCTCATGTCCCCCTCTAGGAGGAGCCATGTGATCTAGAAGGGGCAATAATTGTACCTGCACCATGAAGTAGTCACAGAAGCTCCACCCCGGCTCCGTCCTCTTCTCTCGCAGAGTCCTCATCTCATCCTCGAAGTGTCCCAGGTTCCGGGTGAAGGAGGTGAGCAGCAACGTGCGCAGTTTGGACAGGAAGAGAGACCAGGACTCCTGGGAGCGCGAGGTTTCCTTCAGGGGGTCCACCAGCACCATACACCTGAGGAAACACAAACCCGAATCTTCTCATCCACGCCGGGATCACAGCTCTCTCTGCAAGTGGACCTGTCACGTCATATCACGCTCACCTGTCACTCTGCTTGTTACAGAAGTCACTTCGGATCTTGTCGGCGATGGAGGTCCGCGGGAGGATGTTGGTTTTGTTCTTCTTCTTGGCTTCGCTCTCAACAACCACAATCAGCCAGTCGGTGGTACTGTGAGCCCGCAGAGCGTTCTGCCACTTGGTGATGTCATCCTTCGTGGAGGCTTTATAAACCTCCGTGTCCTGTGCGGAGGAGACCCATCATCACCGGACATCACATAAACCAATCCCATGTCTACATATGTATACCCCCCTCCATGGAGACCCCCTATATACCGACATAGACCCCCCCTCCATGGAGAACCCCTGTATACCATCATAGACCCCCCATACACACCCCCCCTATAT
>NW_017310258.1:14699-16090 GCF_000935625.1 Nanorana parkeri
GAGAGACCCATGATACCCCAGGACAGAGGACACCCCCAGAGACCCCTGATACCCCAGGACAGAGGACACCTCCAGAGACCCCCGATACCCCAGCACAGAGGACACCTCCAGAGAGACCCATGATACCCCAGGACAGAGGACACCTCCAGAGAGACCCATGATACCCCAGGACAGAGGACACCATCAGAGAGACCCATGATACCCCAGGACAGAGGACACCTCCAGAGAGACCCATGATACCCCAGGACAGAGGACACCTCCAGAGAGACCCATGATACCCCAAGACAGAGGACACCTCCAGAGAGACCCATGATACCCCAAGACAGAGGACATCTCCAGAGAGACCCCCGATACCCCAGGACAGAGGACACCCCCAGAGAGACCCCTGATACCCCAGGACAGAGGACATCTCCAGAGACCCCGCCCCCCCAGGACAGAGGACACCCCCAGAGAGACCGATGATACCCCAGGACATCTCCAGAGACCCATGATACCCCAGGACAGAGGACACCTCCAGAGACCCCTGATACCCCAGGACAGAGGACATCTCCAGAGACCCATGATACCCCAGGGCAGAGGACACCCCCAGAGAGACCCCTGATACCCCAGGACAGAGGACACCTCCAGAGACCCATGATACCCCAGGACAGAGGACACCTCCAGAGAGACCCCTGATACCCCAGGACAGAGGACACCCCCAGAGAGACCCATGATACCCCAGGACAGAGGACACCCCCAGAGACCCATGATACCCCAGGACAGAGGACACCTCCAGAGACCCATGATACCCCAGGACAGAGGACACCCCCAGAGAGACCCATGATACCCCAGGGCAGAGGACACCTCCAGAGAGACGCATGATACCCCAGGACAGAGGACACCTCCAGAGAGACGCATGATACCCCAGGACAGAGGACACCTCCAGAGAGACCCATGATACCCCAGGACAGAGGACACCTCCAGAGAGACCCCCGATACCCCAGGACAGAGGACACCCCCAGAGACCCATGATACCCCAGGACAGAGGACACCTCCAGAGACCCATGATACCCCAGGACACCTCCAGAGACCCATGATACCCCAGGGCAGATGACATCACTATACACAGCGCTTTTCTACACATGTTGAAGTTGAAGCTCCTCCCACCGCGCCCCGGCATTACTTACACAGCACTCAGTCCAGTAGATGTGTAGAAAGGGAAAGGTGAGCAGCGCCTTGTTGCCCTCCTTGGGGAGAAGCTCCTCCTTAAATTGGACAAAATTTGACTCTAGGTGGATCATCTTCGGAGCGCGGCCATATGACCTGGAGGAACCAATGAGAGGGCGAGAGAGAACACAGGGTGAGAGAGGTGAGATGGAGGGGAGGTGGGAGGGGGTGTATAGAGGGGTGAG
>NW_017310258.1:16255-16945 GCF_000935625.1 Nanorana parkeri
CGTCAGGGTCGGGTACACGGCTGTGAAGAGACTTTGGTCTCCGGCACCTGAGGGGAGAAGTCAGAATTGAGGAGATTGCACTTCTAGGACATCGAGATCTGCGCTCTATGGTCATAGTCATCCGGAGGAGGAGAGGCGGGACTCCGCTGAGCACTGTGTACAATGGGCGTGTATATACAGGTGGTGAGGCCCCGCCCACCTGACCCAAGGACCGCCCCCAGGACAATATCAATACTGACATCCCTCAGCTGGAGATAGGAACTTCCGGAACCGCGGACACCGGAAAGGACGGGTCCATGGACTTCCAGAACCACTGACACCGGACAGGACAGGTCCATGGACTTCCAGAACCGCCGACACCGGACAGGACAGGTCCATGGACTTCCAGAACCGCCGACACCAGACAGGACAGGTCCATGGACTTCCAGGACCGCCAACACCGGACAGGACGGGTCCATGGACTTCCAGAACCGCCGACACCGGACAGGACGGGTCCATGGACTTCCAGAACCGCCGACACCGGACAGGACAGGTCCATGGACTTCCAGAACCGCCGACACCGGACAGGACAGGTCCATGGACTTCCAGAACCGCCGACACCGGACAGGACAGGTCCATGGACTTCCAGAACCGCCGACACCGGACAGGACAGGTCCATGGACTTCCAGAACCGCCGACACCGGACAGGAC
>NW_017310258.1:20407-20719 GCF_000935625.1 Nanorana parkeri
GTGTCTATGGGAATGTTGGACCATTTGTGAGGTCAGGTACTGATGTTGGGGGAGGGGCTCGCAGTCTCCGCCTCTAATTCATCCCAAAGGTGTTCTATGGGGTTGGGGTCAGGACTCTGTGCGGCCAGTCACGTTCCTCCCCCCTCCCCCATCCGTGTCTTTATGGATCTTGCTTTGTGCACTGGTGCGCGGTCATGTTGGGACAGGGAGGGGCCGTCCCCAAACTCCTCCCACAAAGTTGGGAGCATGAAATTGTCCACAGGAGAACCAGCACAGCGCCGCGATAGAACCCCTGTATTGGAGGTGACGGGG
>NW_017310258.1:20869-21534 GCF_000935625.1 Nanorana parkeri
CACTCACCCCATAGTTGTAGCCGACGTGTGACAATGAGACTGTCACAGGTCGGCTCATGAGATCGGGAAGTGAGCTGTCACTCACGGCTCCCTGCAGGGATTCCCCCTTCGCCTCTCCGATCCTCCAGCGCTGACTGGCGGAACGGACGGGGGAGGGTACAGCTGGCTCTGCCTCTAGATAGGAGGAGCCAGCTGTCACTCACACAGCTGGGCGGATCCAGACATAATTGTCGGGATCCGCTTCAGCTGCGGCGGTCTCAGTATATGGAAACTGCGGCACGCAACCGCACACGGTCGCCCGCGTCTGCACCGGGCCCTCAACGGTCAATTCACTTTCACAAGTCATTTGGAAAAATTGAATTACCGGCTCAGATCTGGCCCCTCCCCCTTTCCGGGAACGGTCCTCGACATCCGCCAGTCCGGGGGGTCCCATCTGTAACTGTGCCGCGTATTCTGAATTTCCAGCGCAAATTGCAAGCGCTCGTTGGTCAGCGCGGTCACCTGACGCCACCGACCAATGAGAAGCGATTCTTAGCACTGCTACATACGGTTTTGGGTAAAATTAATTTTTTGGGGATCAGGACAGGTGGATCGGGCCCCTCCCCCCGCTTTAGTCCTTGGACAAGTAGATTGGGCCCCACCCCCCGCTTTAGTCCTTGGGACAA
>NW_017310258.1:21661-22946 GCF_000935625.1 Nanorana parkeri
GCTTGTTCTCCATGGTGTACAGCTCCCCAGGGTCTCCGGATTCCCCGGGCTCCGCCCCTTCCATGGGCCCCTCCGCTCACCGCTCCATCCCGGGCCTACGGCAGCCAGCGCACTCACTTCCGGCTTCCTCCTGACCTGGACTTCCGTCCGCATCACCGCCCTTGATTGGCCACAGTGAAGGAGGCGTGTACTCTGAAGTTGAAGATATGTTTGTGACGTCATGACGCCGGCGGGAGAGCATATGGCCGCCATGTTTGTTGTGGGCAACCTGGGAAATGGGCACAGACAGTTCTTCTCTCAGTACAGAGGACACAATATCCCTCACACTTCTCCTCAGCCTGTTACCATGACAACGCTGAGCGGTTCACTCCGTCCCCCGACCATCGCCTCTGACCATGTATAGGGACACTGAGCCTGACAGAGGGGGATGCCGCCAACATGTCTGTCTGCCATCAATGAGTGAGGGCCCAGGGATTACACAGTACACCACATACTCAGCTGAAGATCCTCCATTGTCCACCCAACACTGCCCCAACCAGAAATGTATTATACTCGCTTCACTTCCCCCGGAAACTCCATACCTGACTCCCCACCTCTGAGGATCAACATACCACTTCATACTCTCCGCCCTTGAAGATCAACATCCCACTTCACACTCCCCGCCCCTCAGGATCAACATCCCACTTCACCCACCCCTGAGGATCAACATCCCACTTCACACTCCCCGCCCCTGAGGATCAACTTCACACGCCCCGCCCCCTAGGGCTGCAGAGATTTATTACCCCCAGAGACCTCTGTTGGCTATGTGTGTATTCCTGTATTATATTCTATCTGGGAGTCACTATTTGCCCCTCCGGGCTCCCTCCTTGTCTGGACACCATCTCCGGGGGCTCTTCTCTGATTCTGTGAGCTTTCTTCATGTTTCACTCCAAAGTCAGTCTTGTCTGATTCGTGGGGTACGCCCCCCATGGCATAGTCACCGCTTCTGGTTCCAGCCCCCAGGGAACAGGATTAAGACGGAGATATCCAGGCGGGGCATCAGGGAGTCCGTCACAAACACCACCACCACCGGGATCCATCCACTTCACATCCCCGCCCCTGAGGACCAACCACATTCTTCACATCCCCACCCCTGAGGACCAACCACATTCTTCACATCCCCGCCCCTGAGGACCAACCACTCCCTTCAAATCCCCGCCCCTGAGGACCACACACTCCCTTCACATCCCCGCCCCTGAGGACCAGGGATTGGCCTCATCGTACATGTAGAGCCGGTGATTGGCCT
>NW_017310258.1:23664-24782 GCF_000935625.1 Nanorana parkeri
TGGAGTGCCGGTGATTGGCCTCATCGTACATGGAGTGACGGTGATTGGCCTCATCGTACATGGAGTGACGCCGATTGGCCTCATCGTACATGGAGTGCCGGCGATTGGCCTCATCGTACATGTAGAGCCGGTGATTGGCGTCATCGTACATGGAGTGCCGGTGTCTGGCCTCATCGTACATGGAGTGCCGGCGATTGGCCTCATCCTACATTTAGAGCCGGTGATTGGCCTCATCGTACATGTAGAGCCGGGGATTGGCCTCATCGTACATGGAGTGCCGGGGATTGGCCTCATCGTACATGGAGTGCCGGCGATTGGCCTCATCGTACATAGAGTGCCGGGGATTGGCCTCATCGTACATGGAGTGCCGGCGATTGGCCTCATCGTACATGGAGTTCCGGCGATTGGCCTCATCGTACATGGAGTGCCGGGGATTGGCCTCATCGTACATGGAGTGCCGGGGATTGGCCTCATCGTACATGGAGTGCCGGTGATTGGCCTCATCGTACATGGAGTGCCGGTGATTGGCCTCATCGTACATGGAGTGCCGGGGATTGGCCTCATCGTACATGAAGTGCCGGTGATTGGCCTTATCGTACATAGAGTGCCGGTGATTGGCCTCATCGTACATGGAGTGCCGGCGATTGGCCTCATCGTACATGGAGTGCCGGGGATTGGCCTCATCGTACATGTAGAGCCGGTGATTGGCGTTTTGGTGATTCAGAAGATTTTGGTCATTTCTGGTTCCTCTGCTCTTGGCCGCCCCCAGCACTCTGATCTGTCCTTCTACGAGTGTTCCTTTTCTGTCCATTATTGGTTTATCATCCACCTGAGCAGAGCCCGCCCATACAGGGAGGCGCTTACCCTTCCGTCTGCCCATCAGCCTAGGGCAGGGCTTACACCACTCCCATCTGCTGCACCTACCTATAAGCTATTGGAGAAAATGATATAGGGAGGCGGCTCCTCAGTATGGGGGAGCATGTGACCCCGCCCCATGTGACCATCCTCAGGCCTGAACACTGTCACATGGGCGGAGCTCTGACGCCATGCAACCTGGGGCACGGAAGGGCAAGGATCCTTTTTGGGGGGGGGGGGGGGGGGGGCGGGAGTGTCTACAC
>NW_017310258.1:24911-26647 GCF_000935625.1 Nanorana parkeri
CAAGCCGCCCCACCACCCGATACCCCCCCCCCCCAACCTGGGGCCCCTCTCCACCTACACCGGCCGGCGCCCAACCTCAGGCCCCTCCCATAGTGTGGCCCCGACTCTGACCTATGAGTTTAGAGTTAGGACCGGGATGGGGCCCCACTGTGATGTGCGGGGGCCCTTTGTGTGTCGCTGTACCTTTAAAGGAGGTCGGGCTTCCCCCTGGGGAACCTGCACCCAATGTCATCTTCTGCCCCCATGTGCTCCAAGATGGCGGCTCTCATAGGACCGCACTATGGGAGGGGCCTCGGCACAGCGGTCACATGTTCTGCAGAAGGCGTGTAACTAAACATCATAGAAAAGAAGCCGTTGCCCCCGGCAACAAGGAAATCCCGGATGAGGCGAAGTAACTAGACCGGAACATGTAAATCCCAAAACTCAGCGACAGCGAGGCGAGCGTCTACAGCGGCCAAATCTTCTTATAATTGCCCCCTCGTGCACAATTGCCCCCTCGTGCAGAGCTCACGCCCCTCGTGCACAATTGCCCCCTCGTGCAGAGCTCACGCCCCTCGTGTACAATTGCCCCCTCGTGCAGAGCTCACGCCCCTCGTGTATGTGGGATCAGATACTGTAAAATCGATAGCCTGACGTGCCGCGCATCCATAGCCTGACGTGCCGCGCATCCATAGCCGGACTGGCCGCGCATCCATAGCCTGACTGGCCGCGCATCCATAGCCTGACTGGCCGCGCATCCATAGCCGGACTGGCCGCGCATCCATAGCCTGACTGGCCGCGCATCCATAGCCTGACTGGCCGCGCATCGATCGAGGAGCCTCGGCGCGGCGGTCACATGTTTTGCAGAAGACGCGTATCTGAACCTCTGTTGTCACCCTCAGCGGTGCGACGAGTTCTTTTATACGCCGGCCGGTGAGTGTGCCGGGAAACTTTCTACTGTTTAAAAGGAGAAGTACGGGGGCGGGGCTTTCCCCCCCCATAGTCCTCCTCGGGGACACAAACTAGCGTCCTCCCGTCACCCTAGGCTCAGTATATGGCAGGCTACAGCTCGCGGTATACTGAGACGCCACAGCCGGGAAAATTGTGTCTGGCTCCGCCCAGCTGCGTGAGTGACAGCTGGCTCCTCCCATATAGAGGCAGAGCCAGATGTACACGCCCCCTCACCAGTTCGTAAAAGCCAATTCCGTGTGCGTCGCGCCGCATGGCCGGTATGAATTGTTGCGTTTGTCATTTGTTTGGCGGGATCAGAGATTTGGACACAAAGCGTTTCCTTTTCCGAGGATCTCCGCCGGCGGCCGGCACTCACTCCGAGGATCTCCGCCGGCGGCCGGCACTCACTCCGAGGATCTCCTCCTCCGCCGGCCGGCACTCACTCCGAGGATCTCCGCCGGCGGCCGGCACTCACTCCGAGGATCTCCGCCGGCACGGCACTCACTCCGAGGATCTCCGCCGGCCGGCACTCACTCCGAGGATCTCCGCCCTACACGAGGGGCAATTATAAGAAGATTTGGCCGCTGTAGACGCTCGCCTCGCTGTTGCTGAGTTTTCGGATTTGGAATGTTTGTTGCGCGGGATTTACATGTTGCCGGGGGCAACGGCTTCTTTTCTATGATGTTTATGGAAACCCTGAAAACATAATACTTTACTGGATGTTAATGAGGCTCCTCCCCTTCCCCTCCTCCATTGTTCAATACACGTATCACCCTCAGCCACAACTCCTGAGGCCAGCCTCCATC
>NW_017310258.1:28123-28466 GCF_000935625.1 Nanorana parkeri
TACATGTCACCTCCATGATCGGGTGTCGCCCCCCCACACGTGTGAGCACACGGGATTAGCCCCTACATGCGGTATCTCCTCCCTAGGGGGTGATATGTCTGATGCATGGTCCTTACATGCTAGTGACGTGTTAGGATCTAGAGCCGAGGCCGCCGCATGGACTGCGCGGGAACCAATAGGGGGCAGCGGACCTTCCTGAGACAACCAATCGCGGTAGAGGGAGGGGGCGGACCTATACAAGAGGCTCCTCCCTCATCTTCTCGAGTTGGACACAATGGAGAGGGTTGTGCAGCTGCTGGTCTGTCCCGGGCCGCAAAGCATTGTGGGTGATGCAGAAATGGGA
>NW_017310258.1:30079-30853 GCF_000935625.1 Nanorana parkeri
TGGAGGGTGATTTGATTCCTGTGGTATAGAGAGGGGGGGTTCGCAGAGTGGGCGGAGCTTGGAGGGTGATTTCAGTCCTGTGGCATAGAGGGGGGTAATACAGATCCAGCAGCGGGGCATGATGGCGCGCAAGGCGGAGATAAGGGGGTAGCGCAGCCTGCGGTGGTGGTGGGCGAGCGGTACGTTGGGGTTCCTCGCACACAGATGGCAGATTCCTATTGGCTGGTTGCGCCGCTCCCTGACGATTGGCCGGAAAGGCGTTCCCTCCCCCTCAGTTGACGTTAGTAAGAAATATAAATCCAGAGAAAAGTCCGTGACGCCTCTTCAGTGCGCGCCGCGCGCCGCTAGTCCCTCTTCTTGGCCTCGCTGTTCCCGTAACTGGACCCGCGCTCGATCTCCGTCACCCCGATGAGACGCCGGACGGCAAAGGAGGCTGAAGAGAGAGAAACACAAAGCGGGTCAGAGGAAGAGACGCGGTCAGGAAACCGCACGGAGCAGAGGCGACTACGGCCGTACCCGTCCACATGAAGCCGAGGAAGGAGAGGATGAGGAGCGGCGAGCCGCTGGAGAAGATGCCAATCGCAAATGAGATGAGCGGCGAGAGGAGGAGCGTGGCCCAGAAGAGGAAGTTCAGGAGGGTCCATGGCCGACGGGGCGGGACAAACTGGGGGCCCGGAAAGGCGCCCTCCTGGATGTACCGTTCCTGAAGAGCATCCTGCCAATGAGAACAAAGGATTACAACTCTCATCCTCCCAACATTCATCACATCAATTC
>NW_017310258.1:31094-34003 GCF_000935625.1 Nanorana parkeri
GTCCACATGACCGAGGAAGGAGAGGATGAGGAGCGGCGAGCCGCTGGAGAAGATGCCAATCGCAAATGAGATGAGCGGCGAGAGGAGGAGCGTGGCCCAGAAGAGGAAGTTCAGGAGGGTCCATGGCCGACGGGGCGGGACAAACTGGGGGCCCGGAAAGGCGCCCTCCTGGATGTACCGTTCCTGAAGAGCATCCTGCCAATGAGAACAAAGGATTACAACTCTCATCCTCCCAACATTCATCACATCAATTCATCATGGTTGAGGCTGAAGGAGCACTCTACCCAAAATCTAATGAGCCACATGAGACCTCCTAATAGCCCCTCCCTGGTGTGTGAGCCCAGCAGACTCGGCATCGGGACATACACGGGACATACACGGGACACTCCGCGGGGACAATCTGCGGTTCCGTTATCTGGTTGCAGAGGAACTGAAATGACTTCTATGGAATAACTGGACAGGAAGTGACAACGGGGATGAAAGTTTCCTCATTGCTTCGGAGAATTTCCTGACTGAACCCGGGGAGGAGACTGAAGGCATGACCAGGCTCCACCTCCTCCCCGGACCCCAGATCCTCGTCTGCAAAAATCACCCGTGGACATCCCAAGGAACTCTCCTCACCTGACCCCCAGGACAAGTAGGCTACCCAAACACCTCCCTGTCCAAGTCCTAGTTCTCAATAACAAGAAAACAAATTCCTCCCCAAGGACCCATCCAGACCTACAAACCACCCAAGGACCCATCCAGACCTACAAACCACCCAAGGACCCATCCAGACCTACAAACCACCCAAGGACCCATCCAGACCTACAAACCACCCAAGGACCCATCCAGACCTACAAACCACCCAGGGACCCATCCAGACCTACAAACCACCCAGGGACCCATCCAGACCCACAAACTACCCAGGGACCCATCCAGACCCACAAACCACCCAGGGACTCATCCAGACCCACAAACTACCCAAGGATCCATCTGTGACGGGCGGCACCGTCACTGTGCTAGTTGGAGGGGGCGGCACCGTCACTGTGCTAGTTGGAGGGGGCGGCACCGTCACTGTGCTAGTTGGAGGGGGCGGCACCGTCACTGTGCTAGTTGGAGGGGAGTGCACCGTCACTGTGCTAGTTGGAGGGGGCGGCACCGTCACTGTGCTAGTTGGAGGGGGCGGCACCGTCACTGTGCTAGTTGGAGGGGGCGGCACCGTCACTGTGCTAGTTGGAGGGGGCGGCACCGTCACTGTGCTAGTTGGAGGGGCTGCAGACCGGCCTCTTACCCCCCGATTATGGCCCAGCAAGAGAACAGGAGATTTTGGGGCTAAATGTACATTTTATATGCAGACAGTGACTGTTGCCCTCTGGGAAATATATGAATGGTGGAGGACAGGGATTGGGTCACATGGTTTGTCTATTCAAAATGGAGACTTAATTAAGTGAAGTCAGTTGCATAGCTCCGCCCCCCCTCACCCTATTGTACTGTGTGACTGTGTATGTAAATGTCTGATTCCCTGAGTAAGCTGTTATCTGTGTTTGTCATGAGGGGGAAGGGAGGGGAGGGGTTGTAGCCCTCCCAGTGTCTCTAAAGTGAATGTCCTGTGTTTAATAAAGTTGTTGCTCTTTCTATGTTGAACCTTCAACATGAGTTTTGCCTCGTGATTGGGGGTTACTGCCAATCTGCTGGCTGAGAGAGGGGTTTGGCGGGCAGGAGACGCTCTTTGGCGGAGGTACCCAGTCGGGGTACCAGGCGGTCCGTCACACCATCCAGACCTCCAAACTACCCAAGGACCCATCCAGACCTCCAAACTACCCAAGGACCCATCCAGACCTACAAACCACCCAAGGACCCATCCAGACCTACAAACCACCCAAGGACCCATCCAGACCTACAAACCACCCAAGGACCCATCCAGACCTACACAACACCCAAGGACCCATCCAGACCTCCAAACTACCCAAGGACCCATCCAGACCTACAAACCACCCAAGGACCCATCCAGACCTACAAACCACCCAAGGACCCATCCAGACCTACAAACCACCCAAGGTCCCAGTCCCCTCCTCCCAGCTTACCTTCTCCTGGTAGAGCTTGTGAAGCCAGTTTGCCGCTTCCTTCTCATCTTCAGGTATTTCTTCCAGAGGGAAACGTCTGAGGACAGAAGACAGGAGGTCAATGGAGGCCAGAGAGAATGGAGGTCAGCGGAGGACAGCCCCCCAAAGTGAGGGAGTAAAAGAAGAGCACAGACCTCACACACATGTCCGCCTCGTATTTCTTCCCGTACAGTATTCCCAGCAAGGACGGATTCTTGTTTTCACGGAAGTTTAATGTCACATCGTACACCGCCGAGACTGCAAGAGAAAGATGAGTGAAGGAGACCTCCGTCCAAAACACGGGAGACCTCCGTCCAAAACACGGGAGACCTCCGTCCAAAACACGGGAGACCTCCGTCCAAAACACGGGAGACCTCCCCCAACACTAAAGGCGGAGTCAGGTGTTGCCGGGGGTTACCTGTCCCTCGGAGGCACTGCACCGCCGTGGTAAATCCTCGGGTCCGGGGGAGGAGATGATATTTCAGATGAGCCAGACCTTTCTTCTCTGCCACCTCCATGCTGATCTTGTGCTTGGTCTCGGTGAAGCGCGTCCCCTCGCAGTACAGCAAGAACTGCAGACAGAGCAGATCAATGTCACATGACCCCTCACAGTCCTCCGAGGAACCTCCTCCCCCCGATATAGTGCATGGACCCCTCACAGTCCTCCGAGGAACCTCCTCCCCCCGATATAGTGCATGGACCCCTCACAGTCCTCCGAGGAACCTCCCCCCCCCGATATAGTGCATGGACCCCTCACAGTCCTCCGAGGAACCTCCTCCCCCCGATATAGTGCATGGACCCCTCACAGTCCTCCGAGGAACCTCC
>NW_017310258.1:34187-34917 GCF_000935625.1 Nanorana parkeri
GGGAGGGGCCATCCCATAGGACAGGCACGAGGGAGGGGCCATCCCATAGGACAGGCAGGAGGGGGGAAGGGAGGGGCCATCCCATAGGACAGGTACGAGGGGGGAGGGAGGGGCCATCCTATAGGACAGGTACGAGGGGGGAAGGGAGGGGCCATCCCATAGGACAGGTAGGAGGGGGGAAGGGAGGGGCCACCCCATAGGACAGGTACGAGGGGGGAGGGAGGGGCCATCCTATAGGACAGGTAGAGCAGGCCCAGTTGGGTTGGATCCGTGACACCGGCGCACTCACCCCCAGCACTCCGAAGCGTTCGCACATGGTCCAGCCACATAAGAAATCGATTTCAAAGTTGTGATTGAGAATGACGATGACGTGTTCCTTCCCCAAATGCTTCACCGTCTCCTGGTCTGTGAAGAGGGTGCACCGCGTGCCGGACCACCATTCCAGCAGCATCACCAGCTCTGGGGGAGGAGTCAGTGTATACACGTCACATAGGAACAAGGGGGAGGGGTCAGTGTATACACGTCACATATACATAGGAACAAGGGGGAGGAGTCAGTGTATACATGTCACATACATAGGAAGGGGGAGGGGTCAGTGTACAAACGTCACAAATACATAGGAACAAGGGGGAGGGGTCAGTGTATATATAGGAACAAGGGGGAGGGGTCAGTGTATACATAGGAACAAGGGGGAGGAGTGATTGTATACATGTCACATGGGCAGAAGGGG
>NW_017310258.1:35724-36109 GCF_000935625.1 Nanorana parkeri
ACATAGGAACAAGGGGGAGGGGTCAGTGTATACATAGGAACAAGGGGGAGGGGTCAGTGTATACACGTCACATATACATAGGAACAAGGGGGAGGGGTCAGTGTATACATAGGAACAAGGGGGAGGGGCCAGTGTACACGCGCACACCGGCGGTACTTACGGCTCCACAGCGAGTAGGACAGGCGGCAGTTGATGCGGCGGTACAGTTGCGTGTTGGCGCCCCATAGGGGGAGGGTGCAGAGCTGCAGGAAGTTGATGACGAGGCCGCTTATCACAAAGACGAATCCGATCAGCAGATGGACCACAAACTGCGTCTTCAGGAACCCCCCGACCCCCATTCTGCACCGCACTCAGTGCCGCTTACACGGGCCCTCGCTCAGCGCCA
>NW_017310258.1:36153-36516 GCF_000935625.1 Nanorana parkeri
GAGCGCAGGGCATGAAAAGCTCGGGTGGTTGCTGGTCACTAACTAGCTGAAATCCCTCATAAGTCTGTCTCTGGGGGCGTCACTCCCGGCCTCTATTTCCGCGGTGGGGTGGGCGGGGCTTAGAAGGGAATACTTCTCTCCTGAGGCTGCTGTGAGCTGCACAGTGCCGGGTAATGACAGGAGGGCACATTGTACAGACGAGGAGCACGTGGAGGCGAGTCCGGAGTCCACACACGGATATGACACACGGATATGACACACGGATATGACACACGGATATGACACACGGATATGACACACGGATATGACACGCATGAGCTCGGCGTGGAGTCACCACACAAACCAAACAAACCAAAACCCAAT
>NW_017310258.1:37984-39227 GCF_000935625.1 Nanorana parkeri
AGCTCCCTCATCCTAACCCCCAGTACGACCTTCCCTCCCCAGTAATGCCCCTTTATAATACCCCATTCCGCCCTATTACCCCACTCCCTACCCCAATACTGCACCCCGCCCTGGTCCCATTCCCCTCCCCCCCTCATCCCCCACTCGGAGTCTCCTCACCTCCCGGTCGCAGCAGCTCTGACACCTGAGAACCGGAAGTCCCGTCCTGAACCGGAAGATTACAATGCACGTGGGGAAGCGGCCAATCAGTGCCTAAATAGTCGGTCACGCCCCCGGGAGGGACTCTCCCTCGTAGACGCCCACTCACCTGTCAGCCGCAAGATGCCAGCCACGCCCCTTACAGTCAGCTGATCACCGGAGGAGGAGCGCGGAGCTGTCAGTGATCGGTGATTGGTTGAACAGATTGAGGGACGGGTGCGAGAATCCCGAGCGTGAGGAAGAGAAGGATGAGGATGATGATGGAGATGGGGAAGAGAGGGATGAGGCTATGGTATTCCTGGGCTCTGTTCGTACCAGCGCGGTCCGTTCCGGATGCTGCCGGCACCATTACTCGTGCACTGCTCTCGCGAGTTTTGCTCCAGGCACGGGATGAACATTAACCCCTTCATGACTGAGGCCTTTTTTCCATTTTTTGCCCCCGTGTTATATTCCACATTTTAGGCCTGAAAATGACTTAAAACCCCCCCAAACGTGATATATTTTCTGAATGCCAAGACCCCGTAGAATAAAATGGCGGTAGTTACAAATTTTTATGTTGCACGATATTAGCGCAACTCATTATTAAACCCCAAACTTTAGTAAAAAAATGTACTTAAATGTCCCAAAACACAATACAATACCCATTTTTTAAATAAAATATAAAAGACGAGGTGACAACGAGTAAAACTATACCCGACATGCCCGGGTTACGAATTGCGTGCGTCCGTGAAACGGCAAAAAAACCCAGTACCCCAAAAAGTCCATAGAAGACGCTTTAAAAGCCCCCACAGGTCATCAATTTAGAGAGACCCCAAAATACTGGCCCTAGAATTATCGCTCTCACTCCGGCGTGCGCGGCGATACCCAACATGTGTAGCGCGTTCGTCGTTTTCATACGTAGGCGTACCCGACCGATGCGTGTTTACGTGGCGACGCGCGTGCTCACGGGGGCGGGGGACTTTTACAACTTTTTTAAAATTATTATTAGATTTATTTTATTTTATTTACATTTAAAAAAAATTAAACTTTACTTTGACTGCTTTCA
>NW_017310258.1:39960-42431 GCF_000935625.1 Nanorana parkeri
GGCGGGAGGTGCGGTGCATTGATGTCAATGGCACTGCAGCCACGCCCCCCCCCACCCGCAGTGCGATCGCCCGCACTAATGTGCCTGCGTTCCAGTCCAGTGCGATCTGTGCTTGCATCGCCATGCCCCGCCCCTCCCCTGAATGGGACGGGCTGAGGACCGAACGCTCCGGAACGCAGCCTTTGTGGTGTGAACCGGCCCCCAAATCCCTGACTTTTGTTACTTTGTATTTAAATAGGACGCATTTCTCCTCTTTAGGCCATGCCTCTTACACGATTAAGCCCCTCCCATCGAGGTATCACCCTATCATGTCTCTTCCCAGGCTGAGGGGCCGGTAACCTCTCCTGTCCCCCTCCCCCCGGCCTGACTCCATTCACTGATGTTCAGGAACGGTGAACGAAGCCTGTAAGAGGTGAATGTTCCCTCCCTGCGCATTCACCGGGTCCGGAGTGTCGCCATGTCCATGTGGAATGGTACAGCCAATGAACTCTCACTGGCGGAGCCCCTCCCCCGTGGCACGGAAGACGTGCGTGTTACGGTACGATCTTAGGTCATCATTGACTTCACACAACGCAAAAGGATGTGACTACGGGCCCCTATAGGGGACCCGAAATAAAACAGCAGGAACACAGCAAGTGTGCGCAATGCCCCTCCCCCCCCCGTATCCCCTTCTACACTGAGGTGGGGTTCCCCAAAACGCCAGTTAGGCATCTGGTAACTCCTCTTCCAGGACAGACAGAGGCTCCGCCCACCCAAAACAGGAAACACATCACCCTTATAAGACCGCCCCTTCCAGGACAGCATATGACAGACAGAGGCTCCGCCCACCCAAAACAGGAAATACATCACCCATATAAGACCGCCTTCTCCAAGGCACCTCTCAGTAGAACGGAAGAAACCAACATAACTATATACAATTGGGGGGGGGGGTCCATGTTGTCCTGGAAGATCCCAGAAGTTACCGGGTTCCTGAGTCATCCTCCAGGACAGCTTTTGAGAGGACAACCAAGGACCGCGGGCTACTGTATGCTTAGGGAGGGGCCACGGCCTGCAGGACCTCACGTCTGATCCTGACACACGTGTGGAAACCGATCCAAGTGGAGTAGTCCCGGCTTTGTCAGCCCAGGCCGAGGCCCCTTGTAGAGTGAGTGCCGGAGGATGGAGATGTCTCCTGAGATTCCACCCGCGGTTGTATTTCTGAGGCTCTTGCGACCTCCGAAGAAGACAAATGAAAACCAAAATAACCAAATACAAATGGGGGGGGGGGTCCATGTTGTCCTGGAAGATCCCAGAAGTTACCGGGTTCCTGAGTCATCCTCCAGGACAGCTTTTGAGAGGACAACCAAGGACCGCGGGCTACTGTATGCTTAGGGAGGGGCCACGGCCTGCAGGACCTCACGTCTGATCCTGACACACGTGTGGAAACCGATCCAAGTGGAGTAGTCCCGGCTTTGTCAGCCCAGGCCGAGGCCCCTTGTAGAGTGAGTGCCGGAGGATGGAGATGTCTCCTGAGATTCCACCCGCGGTTGTATTTCTGAGGCTCTTGCGACCTCCGAAGAAGACAAATGAGTTCCCGGACTTCCTCCCTCCAAGGTCCCGCCTCCCTCCAAGGTCCCGCCTCTCTCCAAGGTCCCGCCGGTTCTGAAATGGACCCGACGGGAACGTCGCTCACCAAGCTGCGTCTCCGAACTCTACTGGAGGAGAGATCCCACCCGGGGGCCACAGGTCAGAGCTGGTAGACGAGTCCGGGATTGAAGGATCTTCCGCTAGACTGAGGACACAGCGAGCCAAGGAAATCCCAAACCACGTCTACCACTCGCCTGTCCTGGCCCGAAATCACAGACCGGACCCAGAACCAAGAGTGTGGACCCGAGCTACACTGGCAGGGGCCCCCGAGATCACAGGGGGCCAAGCTGACAACTCCCAGAGCTGGAGTACCAGCAGGAGCTGAACGAGGCACATGGAAGTGGGGGAGATGGATTTTACTGCCTTCTGACCCCGGATCCCCCAACTCAGCTAACAGCCAGAGAGAGTCCGGAAGAGGGAGGAGCCAGAGAGAGTCAGGAAGAGGGAGGAGCCAGAGAGAGTCAGGAAGAGGGAGGAGCCAGAGAGAGTCCGGAAGAGGGAGGAGCCAGAGAGAGTCAGCAAGAGGGAGGAGCCAGAGAGAGTCAGCAAGAGGGAGGAGCCAGAGAGAGTCAGCAAGAGGGAGGAGACATAGAGAGTCAGCAAGAGGGAGGAGACATAGAGAGTCAGCAAGAGGGAGGAACCAGAGAGAGTCAGGAAGAGGGAGGAACCAGAGAGGGTCAGCAAGAGGGAGGAGCCAGAGAGAGTCAGCAAGAGGGAGGAGCCAGAGAGAGTCAGCAAGAGGGAGGAGACATAGAGAGTCAGCAAGAGGGAGGAACCAGAGAGAGAGTCAGGAAGAGGGAGGAACCAGAGAGAGTCAGGAAGAGGGAGGAACCAGAGAGAGTCAG
>NW_017310258.1:46059-48084 GCF_000935625.1 Nanorana parkeri
AGAGAGTCAGCAAGAGGGAGGAACCAGAGAGAGTCAGCAAGAGGGAGGAACCAGAGAGAGTCAGGAAGAGGGAGGAACCAGAGAGAGTCAGGAAGAGGGAGGAGACATAGAGAGTCAGCAAGAGGGAGGAACCAGAGAGAGTCAGCAAGAGGGAGGAACCAGAGAGAGTCAGCAAGAGGGAGGAACCAGAGAGAATCAGCAAGAGGGAGGAACCAGAGAGTCAGGAAGAGGGAGGAGCCAGAGAGAGTCAGGAAGAGGGAGGAACCAGAGAGAGTCAGGAAGGAACCAGAGAGAGTCAGGAAGAGGAAGGAACCAGAGAGGGTCAGGAAGAGGGAGGAACCAGAGAGAGTCAGCAAGAGGGAGGAACCAGAGAGAGTCAGCAAGAGGGAGGAACCAGAGAGAGAGTCAGGAAGAGGGAGGAACCAGAGAGAGTCAGCAAGAGGGAGGAACCAGAGAGAGTCAGGAAGAGGGAGGAGCCAGAGAGAGTCAGCAAGAGGGAGGAACCAGAGAGAGTCAGGAAGAGGGAGGAGCCAGAGAGAGTCAGGAAGAGGGAGGAACCAAAGAGAGTCAGGAAGAGGGAGGAGCCAGAGGATTGGCTGAGAAGCTGCATAAGAATCAGCAGGAAAGGTTGTCCCTGGTCCCTCTCAGTAACCACGCCCCCAGGTGGGCAGGTGGCATTTGCGGGTGGCGTGCAGGTCCTTGTAGTTGTGAAGAGTTGCATATGAAGTCCTCCTGGGCCAGAACGGTGCCATTAGAACCTCCTGGAGGACTCTGCGTCACTTTCAGTATTGGGTTGTTGGGGGAAGACGCATACCCCAGGCCAACGCTCCATGGCGTCCACTCCCGGACTTCCATCCTCTCCTTCCACAGAGAAGAACCGACTTCCATTTCTGGTTGGTTCTTGACATGAATAAACCTCCTTCTGGTCCCCCCGCCATGTGGAGGCCAACGGGATCCCGGGACCGTTCCGATTGTCTCAGCTCAGGAAATCTCCCACAGAGGTCAGCTTCCATGATAAGTGTAATGCTGCCATTGGTGACGGATCTTCTTCTGCCCGGGTCATGTGACCCGCCTGGTGATGGGAGATACCACGTGTGTTCCCTCGGCGATGGAAGTGTAGAGTGGCGTCCTCTACGGCCTTCAATTCCCTCATCTTGGAGGAACTGTGACTCCCATAGTGACCTCTGCGCCCCTTCCTGAGCTAAGTGTGACCCCCGACCCCAGGAGCTGGAGGCATCTGTAGTTACCCTCCCCGGGTCTGTTTGGTTCCAGAATCTGCCTCTGGTGAAGCTTCCGACCCCCATATTGGGGACCCTCGGACGGCGTCTGTCAGCGGCAATTCCGTATCCAGCAAATCTTGGAAGAGATTTTTCAGGGGTCCGGAGTGTAGCTCCTCCCACAAGACGGCTGCGCAGCAGCAACAACTAGACGCGCGCAGCGGCAACAACTAGACGCGCGCAGCGGCAACAACAAGACGCGCGCAGCGGCAACAACAAGACGCGCGCAGCGGCAACAACTAGACGCGCGCAGCGGCAACAACTAGACCCGCGCAGCGGCAACAACTAGACGCGGGCAGCGGCAACAAGACGTGCGCAGCGGCAACAACAAGACGTGCGCAGCGGCAACAACAAGACGTGCGCAGCAGGCCCTATTTTACCTGCTCTGGAACGCATCAAAAACGCATGCAAACGCCTGGAACGCAGGCCCAAGGGCCCGGTCACATGATTATCAGGTGCGGATCTGCAGACGCGGTGCTGTGTGTTTTGCCGCGTTTCCCCCATCCCGTGTACCCAGAAATCTCCTCCCCCATACCGTGTGTACCCAGAAATCTCCTCCCCCATACCGTGTGTACCCAGAAATCTCCTCCCCCATACCGTGTGAACCCAGAAATCTCCTCCCCCATACCGTGTGAACCCAGAAATCTCCTCCCCCATACCGTGTGTACCCAGAAATCTCCTCCCCCATACCGTGTGTACCCAGAAATCTCCTCCCCCATACCGCGTGTACCCAGAAATCTCCTCCCCC
>NW_017310258.1:48257-49000 GCF_000935625.1 Nanorana parkeri
CCCACACCGGTTGAACCCAGAAATCTCCTCCCCCATACCGTGTGTACCCAGAAATCTCCTCCCCCATACCGTGTGTACCCAGAAATCTCCTCCCCCATACCGCGTGTACCCAGAAATCTCCTCCCCCGTACCGCGTGCAGTCTGAAGAAAGGACCGGGGCGGATCATTGGTGGCTGTTTATTGATGGGAGTCAGTGATTGGACGCGATCAGACGACACAGGACAAGGCACATTGCAGACAAATTGGGGATGGGTTGGGGGGGCTCCGTGATTGGGGAACACAGGGTGCTGGCAATGAGGGGGAGGGGCTTCCGTGCCACCTACCTGCCCTCTGTGGGGGGGCGACGGTGTAGGGCGGGGGAGGGGGACATTTTGGCGGATGACGGCGGACGTTGTGCTTCACCACAGGAGGATGACGGCGGTCTGGACCAATCCACAAGTTCAACTGGCTGAAGAACCTCCAACCGGGCCTGGTACAGACGGGGCCCCCGAGGTCCCGGCCCCATCAATATCCTCATCTTTATTATAAGGGGGCTCGTTGCGGGGGGAGGGGTGATATGGTGACCCCTCCTCGGTGGTTGCTGGTGATGGAAGCCCCCCCCATAACCCGGGAGAAGGACCCCCTGAGCTCCGTCAGGTCCAGCTGTGGGATGGAGGTCCCTCTCCGTAGCGGGGCCCCCGGGGGTCTGGGGTGACGTCTCTCCGTTGGTCCCGAAGTCTTTGTGTTTCTAGTTCTATATAAGG
>NW_017310258.1:49236-49741 GCF_000935625.1 Nanorana parkeri
TGGAGGTGTGTCCAGGCGAGGAGCATGGCAGCGAAGAGATCCCCGGTGCCCACAAACACGGCGTCCACCCGCGGCAGCTCCAGGCAGATCCTCAGCGTGTGCGTCTGTCCGTCATCAGCCACTGCGAGAAGAAGAGAGGACAGCGTGACATCACCTCCGGAGGACCGCCCACCCACCATGACCACACCCCTCTCATCACCGGGCGTGCACCTATTCTTCATGGAGACCGGGGCCCTGAAATGTGTCTGTGGGGCCCGTGGACCCGAAGGAGCTTCACCCAAACCTGACCATAGTACCGCGGACGCACATGGTGTGTCCAGGGGCCTCCCCCCCCGTCATGGCCGCCATACAGGAAGCGCCGCAAATACAATGTAACCGCGTGATTAACGGGTCAGAATTGGGGTTTCAGGAACCTCGGGACTCCTCCGTCCTGGTCCCTTTAATATGTAACCAGCACGGAGCTCCGGTCCTCCCGGGGACAAGGTCCTCCTGTCTGGAATTCCTC
>NW_017310259.1:0-1355 GCF_000935625.1 Nanorana parkeri
GGAGGAGATATCAGGGGGGAGGAGATATCAGGGGGGGAGGAGAGATGAGAACACATAATTTCACAGGACATCAGCCATTGGCTGGCAGTGACGTCGCTCTGGTTTCTGGCTGTAGGAAGGTCCATCCAGTGCGAGTTTAGTCTGTAAGAACCGCCATAGCCCTGTGTACTATTGCCCACACTGCTCGAACTGTAAAGAACTCCTTACCCCTCCTTCCCATGTGTCAGTTTCTCACCGTTACTATAGTGACCTTCCTTCTGTCATGTGATCATATCCCCAGGAGGACCTCCCCCCAGATCTGTAACATGACACACCACACAGGAATGTGCTTTGTATTCCTCATTTCCCTTTTCTTCACCAGTCCTCTGACAGCGGCCATGTTTACTAAGGGCAGATTACTAGCTCTCCCTTTACTTCCTGGGACTCTGCCACATGTGACCGTGCACATCATCACAGGGGAGGTTTTCCCAGATGAGATTTCCCAGCAATGCTCTGCTGAGGTCACCTTCCCAGGATGCATTGTGTTGGACCAGGAAGTAGATGAACTCTGTATATAAAAGTCATGACTTTAAATCAAAGGGCGGAGCTGTCAGAGGATGTGATTTGTAGTGATGGGGGGGTAAAGGTTCTGTTTAGAAATCATCTGACTGCACGCAGCCGGCTCCTCCCCCTCCCCCGAATGATCAAATCTCCAACAATCTGCAGAGGAAAACCTCTTTATTTCACATGTAGGAGCCGTATCCTCTATGACCATGCTGAATCTCCTCCCACCACACGTGTATACATACATACACACACACACACACACACAGTGCTCAGCATAAATGAGGACACCCCACAAGTATGTAGTATGTTGTGTGACCTCCATGCAGGGCCGGCCTTTAGGCGCCCTGTGCAAGACAGTTTTACAGCGGCCCTCAGTGACCACACCCCATCAGTGACCACACCCCTCAGTGGCCACACCCTTTCCCCCAATATCCGCACCATTTAAAGACTTCAATTTTGTGAAGCCGCAAAGAAACATAATAAAAAGTGTGATAAAAATAAAACTTTGATACAAAGGTATAAAACTTGACGGCACAATATAAGAATTCTTATCACATAAAACAATAAATGTCAGACTACAATGGAGTGTCCAGTTGTCATGCCGATCCCTTCCAGTCAGTGTAAAGTAAAGATAGAAAACAGAACCCAAAACCCGACTACGTGTAAAAGGAATAAATTACTATATAGCCCAATATACGAATAATAAAAATAATAAATATAATAATACATATAATAATAATAATGAGGATGATGATAATATAATAATAAATCTAATAATATAAATAATGGTAATAAAAATAGTAATAATA
>NW_017310259.1:2492-9575 GCF_000935625.1 Nanorana parkeri
AGTACAGAGGCTCCTCCCCATTCAGAACCTGCTGATAGTACAGAGGCTCCTCCCCATTCATTCAGAAACTGCAGACAGATATATATTTACTATCAGCAGGTTCTGAATGGGGAGGAGCCTCTGTACTGAGCGCTTCTCCCCATTGGTGAAATCTTGAATGAACAGGAAGTGATGTAAATCACGGCCTGGTCATTCATAACTGGGGACACATAGTACTACGTGATCAGACGATGGCTCCGGTGTTTGTCCTTCTCACACGGAGGACCGGTAAGTATCACTGATATTCACCCATCCCCCGCTCTGCCACGCACAGAGCCGCTGTCATCCTGACACTGACAGGATGACAGCGGCTCCGATCTCCTCCCCGCTCGGCCTCTCTCCTGAAGTGAGGGGAGTGGGGGGGATGAGGGAGCGCTGTCATATCGGATGGCCAGCGCCCAGCGGTGAGGGGGAGAGAAGCCGCCCCCAGGACGAGCTGTGTCGGCCGCACGGCGCCCTTGTTGCCATGGCGCCCTATGCGGCCACACAGCTCGCACACCCCTAAGGCCGGCCCTGTCTCCATGATGTGTGAGGACGGCACCGAGTCTTCTCGGCACGGAATGAACACGTTGGCGACATATTACAACAGGGGTAGCCAAACTCCGGCCCTCCAGCTGTGGGGGTGAAACTACAAATCCCATGAGGCATTGCAAGATTCTCACAGCCACAGGCGTGACTCCCGGAGAGAGATGCATCATGGGATTTGTAGTTTCACCCCCACAGCTGGAGGGCCGGAGTTTGGTTACCCCTGTATTACAACATCGATCTTCTTCTAGAGCCGGGATGCCGGATGGAGAGCGATGATTGACTTGTCTCTTCAGAATCCCCCAGACGTGTTCCATTGGGTGCAGATCAGGAGACATACGTGTTCCATTGGGTGCAGATCAGGAGACATACGTGTTCCATTGGGTGCAGATCAGGAGACATACGTGTTCCATTGGGTGCAGATCAGGAGACATACGTGTTCCATTGGGTGCAGATCAGGAGACATACGTGGCCACTGTCACCCGGCTCCTCTTCAGTGGCCTGAGATGTGTGTTTTGGGTCATTGTCATGTTGGACCGAGGACACGGAGTGATGGCGGCACCTAGAGCAGTACATGTGTGAGTTCATGATCCCACCAATGAGATGCCGTCCCACAGACAGCATGAGACATACGTGTTCCATTGGGTGCAGATCAGGAGACATACGTGTTCCATTGGGTGCAGATCAGGAGACATACGTGTTCCATTGGGTGCAGATCAGGAGACATACGTGGCCACTGTCACCCGGCTCCTCTTCAGTGGCCTGAGATGTGTGTTTTGGGTCATTGTCATGTTGGACCGAGGACACGGAGTGATGGCGGCACCTAGAGCAGTACATGTGTGAGTTCATGATCCCACCAATGAGATGCCGTCCCACAGAAGGACACGCCCACCTCCATGTGTCACGGTAGGCACCGCGCATTTCTCTTTGTACTCCTCACCTTGCAATGCCATAGAGTTCCAAAATCATTGTACAGAGTCCCAGCAGGGGCCCCGGCACATTGGAGGCGGGGCTTTAGGAGAGTGTAGCGATATCCTCCTATATAATATATCCTTCTATATATCCCCCTATATAATATATCCCCCTATATAATATAAATACCCCTATATAATATAAATACCCCTATATAATATATATAATATATCCTCCTATATAATAGCACAGGCACACTGACAGGTCCTATGGAGACATTAGAGGTCTCTAGGACCCCTGATGTCACCTGGGGACCCCCCAGAGAAGCTGATGAAGCCGAGATCTCCTCCCCCGGCTCCTTCTCTCCGGCTATAGCAGCCGGGTGACTGACAGGTGAATGCGGATGTAATACTCGTCACTTCCACATTCACAGCCCGGAGCTGACCTCCCTCCCATCTGACCTCCTGACGCTCCCCCGAGCCGGTCCCGGGCCGCAGATGGGCCAGCGGATCCCGGCATTGAAGGTGAGGGGTCAGGAGGGGGCGAGAGACAAAATTGCGCCATACAACCGATCGGCGGCCCGTGCGCCAGCAGGAAAAACATGGCGTCTGGAGACGGCAACCCGCTGATGCCACTCCGTCCGTCAAGAGGTTAAAGGGACAGGACTCCTCTGTGTACCACATGGCCAGTCTGTGGGAGGGGGCAGTCTGTGGGAGGAGCCAGAATCATCGTTGGTTGGTAGGGGATCAAATACTTCTTTTACTCCCTGAACTGAAACTCCATTTATAACATTTGTGTCATGTGACCTCTCCGATGATAACAATTATATCTGCCGGGGGGCCAATCATTATATTCCTCACTGTATACACGCACGCGTGTGAGAGATGTAGAAATCTCAGCTCCATGCAGAGTCTAGAGGGGAGGATTTGTGGGCGGAGACTGAGAAGACACGCCCCCAGCATGTTGTAGTCCTTCACATGCATCGGGTGGCTACAGCTCCCCTAGTGACCATGGAGAAGAGAAGTAGTCACAAGAGAGATTTCCCCCTCCCCTTTCTGATCCTCCAGTGCTGAGTGGCGGAACGGACGGGGGAGGGGGCGGGCATAGCGGGCTCTCTATAGGCAGAGCCCGCCGTCAATCACACGGCTGTGTGGATGTCAGTATACAGCGAGCAATAGACGTCTATATACTGAGCTTTGTGTCACGGGAGGAGGCGGGTATATCTCCTCACATGACCCTGCAGAGAACTATGGGGGGAAAACACGGACCCCACAGCTCTCCAACCCCCTCCCTGAACATCTCACAGCGTGTGTCCGGACCGGCTGACCCGGTTAGGTCATCAAGATGTCTCTGCCATGGCGGCCATGTACATTCCAGGAAGAAGAAGGCCCCCCCCCGGGTCACAAGCCCGCCTTCATTGTGTGTGGGAGGGGACAGCGAGCAGTACTGTGGGGAGCAAACATACTGCAATCATGGAAGATGAATGTTTCTGTGAGGTTTGTCCCTCTTCCTGCCTCAGTGACCACTTCCTCCTCATTGTTTTCTCTTGGTGTCACAAGGACAGGAAGTGATGGAAAAACACCCCAGTGGAGTCATAGACTGAAAACCCTTTCCAAAGTGATGAACAGGGGGAGGGGCGGGCCATACTGGGGAGGGGCCTCAAGGACTGATAGCAGAGTAGATGGCCGGTCACATGACTACTTACCTGCCGAGTATTTCCAGCAGTTCAGCAATTCCATTGTGATGTTCCGTCTCATAAATGAACCTGAGGAGAGAACACGGCAAATAAAACCCTTTCCCTGAGTCACCGCCACACCCCTTGTGGCCCCCATACCTGCCCGAGGGGCCCCCATACCCCCAATTACCACCCATCCCAGACCACCTACCTTCCCCTCCCCCACTGATGGCAGACCACCTACCTTCCCCTCCCCCACTGATGGCAGACCACCTACCTTCCCCTCCCCCACTGATGGCAGACCACCCACCTTGCACAGGAAGGAACACGTGACGCACCTGTAGAAGATGTTGTTGATGTGTCGCCTGATGTAAGCTCGGAGTCCCAAAAACTTCCCGTAGATTCTGTGCAAAATTGTCTTCAGGAAATCCCGTTCCCGAGGATCTTCACTATCAAACAGATCCAGGAGCTGGAGGCGGAGCCAACAGAGATATAAGCCGCCTCCCACAGATCACATGGCACACATCTGCCCTGCCACACGACACCATGCCAAACCCCATACCACACACAGCGACACCCACAGAGCCACACCCACCCGCACCACACACAGAGCCACACCCACCCGTGCCACACACAGAGCGCCACACACAGAGCCACACCCACCCCGCGCCACACACACACACAGCTTACCGATAGCACAAACTTCTGGTCGATGAATTTCTTGGCTACGTTGGGTTGGAAATCCGGAGACTCCAGAAATCTGAGAAAAAACTCATAAACCAGCTGGAGGGGGAGGAGACAGGAAACAGGAAGTAAGACTCTGCATACCGCTATATACTCCTATATATACCCCCCTATACACCCCGCTCTATACACCGCTATATACACAGCTATATACACCGATCTATACCCCCCTATATACACCGCTCTATACCCCCCTATATACACAGCTATATACCCCGCTATATACACCGATCTATACCCCCCTATATACCCCGCTCTATATCCCGCTATATACCCCCCTATATACACCGCTCTATACCCCCTATATACACCCTATATACACAGCTATATACCCCCCTATATACACCCTATATACACCGCTCTATACCACCCTATATACACAGCTATATACCCCGCTATATACACCGATCTATACCCCCCTATATACCCCGCTCTATACACCCCTATATACACCGCTCTATATCCCGCTATATACCCCCCTATATACACCGCTCTATACCCCCCTATACCCCGCTATATACACCCCTATATACCCCGCTATATACACCGCTATATACCCCCCTATATACACCGCTATATACCCCGCTCTATACACCCCTATATACCCCGCTCTATATCCCACTATATACCCCGCTCTATACACCCCGCTCTATACACCCCTATATACCCCGCTCTATACACCCCTATATACCCCGCTATATAAACCGCTATATACACCCCGCTATATCCCGCTCTAGACACCCCTATATACTCCGCTCTATACACCCCTATATACCCCACTCTATACACCCCTATATACACCGCTCTATATCCCGCTCTAGACACCCCTATATACCCCGCTCTAGACACCCCTATATACCCCGCTCTAGACACCCCTATATACACCACTCTATATCCCGCTATATACCCCTCTATATACACAGCTATATACCCCGCTCTATACCCCCCTATACCCCGCTATATACACCCCTATATACCCCGCTATATACACCCCTATATACCCCGCTCTATACACCTCTATATACACCCCTATATACCCCGCTATATACACCGCTATATACCCCGCTACGTCTTCTGAGCTGGAGAGGGCGCTGTCCTGTAACGTTAGTCTCTATGGTTCTATATACTGAATATTCTGATACAATGTCCTTCTGTACAAGAAAAACTTTATTCAGGATCACAGAACCAACAAATGGAACTGCCCCACCCCCGCCCGGCATTACCCTGCTTCCACCATACACATCTCACACACAGAGGGGGCCCCGGAATCTAGCTCCACCCCTCACACATGGGTCATATCCAGGCATGGCACCTAGGGGCCCCCTCAAGCTCCTCCCCCACAGATCACCTACATATGTCGTATCCAGGCATGGCACCTATGGGCCCCCTCAAGCTCCTCCCCCACGGATCACCTACATATGTCATATTCAGGCATGGCACCATCATCCCACCTAGGGGCCCTCTCAAGCTCCTCCCCCGCAGATCACCTACATATGTCATATTCAGGCATGGCACCTAGGGGCCCCCTCAAGCTCCTCCCCCACATATGTCATATTCAGGCATGGCACCTAGGGGCCCCCTCAAGCTCCTCCCCCACGGATCACCTACATATGTCATATTCAGGCATGGCACCTAGGGGCCCCCTCAAGTTCCTCCCCCACGGATCACCTACATATGTCATATGACACAGAAAGTAGTAAAAAAGGAGGAGTTAATAATAGTGGGCTCACTCCAGTCAATATAGGAAATCCGTTGGCACATGTAAGTATAACTAACAACGGACGACCGAAATCAAGGCAGAATAATAACAATAAAAATAGTGGGAACAACAAGGTAGTAAACTTTTGTCCCACAAAAAGAGAGGAATGAAATGTATGTACACCAACGCTAGAAGTCTGGCCAATAAAATAGAGGAGCTTGAAATTAGGCTAATTGAAGAGGACTTGGACATAGTGGGTATAGCGGAAACCTGGCTGGACAGCACGCATGACTGGGCTACTAATATAGAGGGGATATATACCCCGCTCTAGACACCCCTATATACACCACTCTATATCCCGCTATATACCCCTCTATATACACAGCTATATACCCCGCTCTATACCCCCCTATACCCCGCTATATACACCCCTATATACCCCGCTATATACACCCCTATATACCCCGCTCTATACACCTCTATATACACCCCTATATACCCCGCTATATACACCGCTATATACCCCGCTACGTCTTCTGAGCTGGAGAGGGCGCTGTCCTGTAACGTTAGTCTCTATGGTTCTATATACTGAATATTCTGATACAATGTCCTTCTGTACAAGAAAAACTTTATTCAGGATCACAGAACCAACAAATGGAACTGCCCCACCCCCGCCCGGCATTACCCTGCTTCCACCATACACATCTCACACACAGAGGGGGCCCCGGAATCTAGCTCCACCCCTCACACATGGGTCATATCCAGGCATGGCACCTAGGGGCCCCCTCAAGCTCCTCCCCCACAGATCACCTACATATGTCGTATCCAGGCATGGCACCTATGGGCCCCCTCAAGCTCCTCCCCCACGGATCACCTACATATGTCATATTCAGGCATGGCACCATCATCCCACCTAGGGGCCCTCTCAAGCTCCTCCCCCGCAGATCACCTACATATGTCATATTCAGGCATGGCACCTAGGGGCCCCCTCAAGCTCCTCCCCCACATATGTCATATTCAGGCATGGCACCTAGGGGCCCCCTCAAGCTCCTCCCCCACGGATCACCTACATATGTCATATTCAGGCATGGCACCTAGGGGCCCCCTCAAGTTCCTCCCCCACGGATCACCTACATATGTCATATGACACAGAAAGTAGTAAAAAAGGAGGAGTTAATAATAGTGGGCTCACTCCAGTCAATATAGGAAATCCGTTGGCACATGTAAGTATAACTAACAACGGACGACCGAAATCAAGGCAGAATAATAACAATAAAAATAGTGGAAACAACAAGGTAGTAAACTTTTGTCCCACAAAAAGAGAGGAATGAAATGTATGTACACCAACGCTAGAAGTCTGGCAAATAAAATAGAGGAGCTTGAAATTAGGCTAATTGAAGAGGACTTGGACATAGTGGGTATAGCGGAAACCTGGCTGGACAGCACGCATGACTGGGCTACTAATATAGAGGGGTATAACCTGTTTAGG
>NW_017310259.1:10018-10705 GCF_000935625.1 Nanorana parkeri
ATACAGGGGTACAGGTAATATACAGGGGTACAGGTAATATACAGGGGTACAGGTAATATACAGGGGTACAGGTACTCCTAGAATGAGATCCTAATAGGTTGGACTTGATGGACTAATGTCTTTATTCAACCTCAAATACTATGTATGTAACTATGTATCCAGGCATGGCACCATCATCCCACCCAGGGGCCCCCTCAAGCTCCTCCCCCACAGATCACCTACATATTTCATATTCAGGCATGGCACCTAGGGGCCCCCTCAAGCTCCTCCCCCACAGATCACCTACATATGTCTTATTCAGACATGGCACCTAGGGGCCCCCTCAAGCTCCTCCCCCACAGATCACCTACATATGTCTTATTCAGGCATGGCACCATCATCCCACCTAGGGGCCCCCTCAAGCTCCTCCCCATAGATCACCCACATATGTCTTATTCAGGCATGGCACCTAGGGGCCCCCTCAAGCTCCTCCCACACAGATCACCTACATATGTCATATCCAGGCATTGCACCATTATCCCACCTAGGGGCCCCCTCAAGCTCCTCCCACACAGATCACCTACATATGTCATATTCAGGCATCCCACCTAGGGGCCCCCTCAAGCTCCTCCCACACAGATCACCTACATATGTCATATTCAGGCATGGCACCATTATCCCACCTAGGGGCCCCCTCAAGCTCCTCCC
>NW_017310259.1:10737-12015 GCF_000935625.1 Nanorana parkeri
GCCCCCACGCGCCCCTCCCCGCACCCCCCCCACATATGTCATATTCAGGCATCCCACCTAGGGGCCCCCTCAAGCTCCTCCCCCACAGATCACCTACATATGTCTTATTCAGGGATGGCACCTAGGGGCCCCCTCAAGCTCCTCCCCCACAGATCACCCACATATGTCATATTCAGGCATCCCACCTAGGGGCCCCCTCAAGCTCCTCCCCCACAGATCACCTACATATGTCATATCCAGGCATGGCACCATTATCCCACCTAGGGGCCCCCTCAAGCTCCTCCCCATAGATCACCCACATATGTCTTATTCAGGCATGGCACCTAGGGGCCCCCTCAAGCTCCTCCCCCGCGGATATTTGGGGGGCAGTATGAGGACTACCTGTAAATGTGGCCAGGCGGCCTCCAATGTCGGCTCGTCCTCCTCCGGATCAAACTCGGCTCCGCTAGGATTAGAAGAGGGCGGCAGGGGCCGGAACAGGTTCACACAGAACTGACAGGAAAGAGACTGTTAGAGGCTCAGAGATGGACAAGCGACTGTCCGAGGACAAGAAGGAGAACACTCACCATGTGCACCGCCTCGGGGTAAATACTGTCCGTCAGAACATCGCGACCGTGCGTGATAAAATCCACCATCTCCGTCAGCGCCGCGCGCTTCACCTCCTTGTACTTCAAGTCACTCAGAGGATCCGAGACAAAGTCAAAGAGGACACAGCACTGCCGGATCTTCTCCACAAAGAGGACCTCCAGCTCCTCCCCCGAGGGACATTCTACAAGAGAGAGACACTCAGCACTCTCCGATCACACCCAGGACCTCCAGCTCCTCCCCCGAGGGACATTCTACAAGAGAGAGACACTCAGCACTCTCCGATCACACCCAGGACCTCCAGCTCCTCCCCCGAGGGACATTCTACAAGAGAGAGACACTCAGCACTCTCCGATCACACCCAGGACCTCCAGCTCCTCCCCCGAGGGACATTCTACAAGAGAGAGACACTCAGCACTCTCTGATCACACCCAGGACCTCCAGCTCCTCCCCCGAGGGACATTCTACAAGAGAGAGACACTCAGCACTCTCCGATCACACCCAGGACCTCCAGCTCCTCCCCCGAGGGACATTCTACAAGAGAGAGACACTCAGCACTCTCCGATCACACCCAGGACCTCCAGCTCCTCCCCCGAGGGACATTCTACAAGAGAGAGACACTCAGCACTCTCCGATCACACCCAGGACCTCCAGCTCCTCCCCCGAGGGACATTCTACAAGAGAGAGACACTC
>NW_017310259.1:18472-20161 GCF_000935625.1 Nanorana parkeri
CAGGCATCCCCCTAGGGGCCCCCTCAAGCTCCTCCCACACAGATCACCTACATATGTCATATTCAGGCATGGCACCATTATCCCACCTAGGGGCCCCCTCAAGCTCCTCCCCCATAGATCCCCTCACATGTCTTATTTAGGCATGGCACCTAGGGGCCCCCTCAAGCTCCCCCCCCACATATGTCATATTCAGGCATCCCACCTAGGGGCCCCCTCAAGCTCCTCCCCCACAGATCACCTACATATGTCATATCCAGGCATGGCACCATTATCCCACCTAGGGGCCCCCTCAAGCTCCTCCCCATAGATCACCCACATATGTCTTATTCAGGCATGGCACCTAGGGGCCCCCTCAAGCTCCTCCCCCGCGGATATTTGGGGGGCAGTATGAGGACTACCTGTAAATGTGGCCAGGCGGCCTCCAATGTCGGCTCGTCCTCCTCCGGATCAAACTCGGCTCCGCTAGGATTAGAAGAGGGCGGCAGGGGCCGGAACAGGTTCACACAGAACTGACAGGAAAGAGACTGTTAGAGGCTCAGAGATGGACAAGCGACTGTCCGAGGACAAGAAGGAGAACACTCACCATGTGCACCGCCTCGGGGTAAATACTGTCCGTCAGAACATCGCGACCGTGCGTGATAAAATCCACCATCTCCGTCAGCGCCGCGCGCTTCACCTCCTTGTACTTCAAGTCACTCAGAGGATCCGAGACAAAGTCAAAGAGGACACAGCACTGCCGGATCTTCTCCACAAAGAGGACCTCCAGCTCCTCCCCCGAGGGACATTCTACAAGAGAGAGACACTCAGCACTCTCCGATCACACCCAGGACCTCCAGCTCCTCCCCCGAGGGACATTCTACAAGAGAGAGACACTCAGCACTCTCCGATCACACCCAGGACCTCCAGCTCCTCCCCCGAGGGACATTCTACAAGAGAGAGACACTCAGCACTCTCCGATCACACCCAGGACCTCCAGCTCCTCCCCCGAGGGACATTCTACAAGAGAGAGACACTCAGCACTCTCTGATCACACCCAGGACCTCCAGCTCCTCCCCCGAGGGACATTCTACAAGAGAGAGACACTCAGCACTCTCCGATCACACCCAGGACCTCAGGCTCCTCCCCCGAGGGACATTCTACAAGAGAGAGACACTCAGCACTGTCTGATCACACCCAGGACCTCCATTTACCCAAGAATTTGGGTAAATGGGAAGGGCCTATGCACAACACTGCAGAGCATCTCACCCGGATTCCCCCTCTATGGAGAGCACAGACAGACAATCCCGGGATACAACACTGCAGAGCATCTCACTCGGAGTCTCCCTCTATGGGGAGCACAGACACACAGACAATCCCGGGATACAACACTGCAGAGCATCTCACCCGGATTCCCCCTCTATGGGGAGCACAGACACACAGACAATCCCGGGGAACAACACTGCAGAGCATCTCACCCGGATTCCCCCTCTATAGGGAGTAGAGCTGCAGCTAACGATTATTTTCAAAATCGATTAGTTAGCCGATTATTAAGTTCGATTAATCGGTTAATCGGATAAAAAATAAAATACATTTTAAAAAATGGCTCCAGTGATGGACTTCTAGTTTGTATTGAGATTGCAGCAAGCTTGGAGCAGTAGAAGTAAAAAAGAAAAAAGTGTAAAATTATACAGCAATGAATGCAGAATACCA
>NW_017310259.1:23264-24378 GCF_000935625.1 Nanorana parkeri
GAGATCGGGCCTGTCTGTCGGCGGCTGTCATCCCCCCACACGTGCTCCTCCTTAGATCTCCCCGCGTCCCTGTGCCGATCGTGGATTTGGGCGGGCGGTGAGTGTGAGGCACGGAGGAGGTGCGGAGCGTGGATGCGGGCAGGTCTGGCAGCGGCGAGCGTGAGGTGGGGAGGAGGTGTGGCACGCAGCGTGTGTTAAGCCGTGAACAGGGCCAACCAATCAGGAGCCGATTAATCGATTATTGAAAAAGTTGACAACTTTTTCAATAATCGATTATGTCGATTAGTTGTTGCAGCCCTAATAGGGAGCACAGACAATCCCGGGATACAACACTGCAGAGCATCTCACCCCGATTCCCCCTCTATGGGGAGCACAGACAATCCCGGGATACAACCCTGCAGAGCATCTCACCCCGATTCCCCCTCTATGGGGAGCACAGACACACAGACAATCCCGGGATAACACACTGCAGAGCATCTCACCCGGATTCTCCCTCTATGGAGAGCACAGACAGTCACGGGATACAACACTGCAGAGCATCTCACCCGGAGTCTCCCTCTATGGGGAGCACAGACACACAGACAATGCCGGGATACAACCCTGCAGAGCATCTCACCCAGATTTTCCCTCTATGGGGAGCACAGACAATGGCGGGATACAACACTGCAGAGCATCTCACCCGGATTCTCCCTCTATGGGGAGCACAGACAATGGCGGGATACAACACTGCAGAGCATCTCACCTTTCAGAGGCGGCAGTTTATGGAGCTCCCTGTTCTTGGTCAGGCTGAATCTGGAAGAACTCTGTCTACGTTCTCTCTTCACCACCTGCCCTCCGCCGCCATATTGGATCTTGTTCAGCTGGGTGGGGGGCGGAGCACTGGGGCTGGGACGTTTGTTCATTCCTGGCTGGACCTGTTTCCAATAAAGTTTCAGAATCACAACAAGTCAAAACCCAAAACTTCCAGAACTTCCGCCAGTATTCCCAACTAGGAGATTTCCTCCTACTTCCGGAATCCATTACCGGGACAGGAAGTAGAGGGGGAACCTTCCACACATGCCTGGGGCCCTCACTGGGAAAACCTCCAAACTGGGGACACAGAGAGACTCCCCCC
>NW_017310259.1:25650-26816 GCF_000935625.1 Nanorana parkeri
CTGTATGTGTATAGGTCATTGCTGTGCTGTATGTGTATAGAGCAATGTAGTTGAATCCGTATGTGCGTTATCATTAATCGATCATGAAAATGTTAATCATTACCGGCCCTAATAAAAAAGTAAAAAATAAAAAGGCGATAAAGTAAAAATAATAAAACAAATGACATTTTTTTACAAAGTAAATAACAATAGAAACAATGAAAACCAGCCGCGCTGCCCCCATCTGCACGCCAATAAACGCGCAGTGTTTTCAACTGCGATCGTGTGCAAGCGCACGGGCAGGGCTGTATTGCAGCAGTAAAACACTCCAACTGCCCGGCACGACTGGGGTGCCATTAGAAAATAATGGCGCATGCACCAACCCTAAAGGGTAAATTCACTTTCCCAAGTCATTAGGAGAAGTGAATTACCCGCACAAATCTCCCTCCCACTATACTTACCTGTCGGCGACCGGCCCCTCCCCCTCCACCAGTCCAGGTGAACTATCTGTACCTGTTCCATGTATTCTGAATTTCCCTCGCAAATTGCAAGGACTCGTTGGTCAACGCGGTCACCTGACGGCACTGACCAATGAGGAGCGCTTCTTAGCACTGATCAATACAGTTTGGGTTAAAATTATTTTTTTTGTATCAGGACAAGTAGATCGTCATGAGGGACAAGTAGATTGTATTTAAAAATGGGTATTTTATTGTGTTTTGGTGCATTTTTCACTAAGTTTTGGCGTTTGAAAAGGAGCGTGGAGCGCAGAGAGCGCTAATATCGTGCAACATAAAGATTTGCACCTGCCGCCATTTTATTCTCCGGGGTCGCGGCTTTCAGGAAATATCTCGTGTTTGGGGGGTTTTAGGTAATTTTCAGGCCTAAAATGTGG
Source organism: Nanorana parkeri (assembly GCF_000935625.1). Taxonomy (NCBI): domain Eukaryota; kingdom Metazoa; phylum Chordata; class Amphibia; order Anura; family Dicroglossidae; genus Nanorana; species Nanorana parkeri. Next base: position 26,522 of record NW_017310259.1, read on the forward strand.
AATATAAACAAGGGTGCAAAAAACGAGAGAAAGGTCTCGGTCATGAAGGGGTTAGAGGGACAGAATGTTCTAACCCTAAGGTGGGAGGAGCCGGGTTTACAGAAGGCGGGAGGAGCCGGATTTATTGCAGGTGGGAGGAGCCGCGTTTATGGTGGGTCCACATCAGAGCGCACTCACACAGTGTACACAACTTACCTCCTCCGAGCTCCCTCCACCTTCCTTGCTGCTTTTCACTGGCGTTCTCCCCACAGCCGGCTTCACTGGATCCTACAAAATAGAAACCGCCTGAAATAGG
>NW_017310260.1:0-384 GCF_000935625.1 Nanorana parkeri
CTTCCCTCCCCCAAGTATCCCTTTTCCCTCCCCCAAGTATCGCTCTTCCCTCTGTTTAGAGGGTTAAGTTCTATAGAATGATCGGGGGCGGGGTTATCCTCTCCCTATACAGCACTACAGAATACCAATGAACAATTTCTGTACCTCCCCCGAGGAGCAGCTTGGCTCAGCATTGGCTGATCTCAGATAAGAGCACAGCGCAGCCCTCAGTTCTCCTGAGGAAGGTAATGAGCCGAGGGCTATAAATCGGTGAACGGCCCTCCATGGTCTCCATTATTGTCATGGCAGTCGCTCCATCGGCATAAACAAATCTCGCCGCGCGGCCTAAATATCGTTTAGACCGAAATTAATAATGTTGTTTACGCGGCTCGTGCCGAAATATGA
>NW_017310260.1:436-3720 GCF_000935625.1 Nanorana parkeri
TAGCGGCTACTGTGACTGCTGAACACATGTGAGAATTACTCCCGTATGCGCCCCTCTCCCCTCCCCCACTCCGGGGTCCTTGGAGCGTGAACGTGATGAATGGGCTGTACTGGCGCTGGAGTCACACCGACGTCGGATATTATTGAACACACAAGACCCCCGAGAGCCAAATATTCATTTCAAGATGAAGCGCGCCGCCCTCCGGAGCGTGGCCAGGGCACACCGTGCCCCATTCACCCCGGACCCGCGGCCCATTCACCCCGGACCCGCGCCCCATTCACCCCGGACCCGCGCACCATTCACCCCGGACCTCCAGCCACTCCCCGACACTCTCATGGTATCATACACCTCCCATTGGGAGGGGAGCCCAGTAGGAGGGGAGCCCAGTAGGAGAGGAGCCCATTGGGAGGGGAGCTCAGTAGGAGGGGAGCCCAGTAGGAGGGGAGCCCAGTAGGAGAGGAGCCCATTGGGAGGGGAGCCCAGTAGGAGGGGAGCCCAGTAGGAGGGGAGCCCAGTAGGAGGGGAGCCCAGTAGGAGGGGAGCCCAGTAGGAGGGGAGCCCAGTAGGAGGGGAGCCCAGTAGGAGGGGAGCCCAGTAGGAGGGGAGCCCAGTAGGAGGGGAGCCCAGTAGGAGGGGAGCCCAGTAGGAGGGGAGCCCAGTAGGAGGGGAGCCCAGTAGGAGGGGAGCCCAGTAGGAGGGGAGCCCAGTAGGAGGGGAGCCCAGTAGGAGGGGAGCCCAGTAGGAGGGGAGCCCAGTAGGAGGGGAGCCCAGTAGGAGGGGAGCCCAGTAGGAGGGGAGCCCAGTAGGAGGGGAGCCCAGTAGGAGGGGAGCCCAGTAGGAGGGGAGCCCAGTAGGAGGGGAGCCCAGTAGGAGGGGAGCCCAGTAGGAGGGGAGCCCAGTAGGAGGGGAGCCCAGTAGGAGGGGAGCCCAGTAGGAGGGGAGCCCAGTAGGAGGGGAGCCCAGTAGGAGGGGAGCCCAGTAGGAGGGGAGCCCAGTAGGAGGGGAGCCCAGTAGGAGGGGAGCCCAGTAGGAGGGGAGCCCAGTAGGAGGGGAGCCCAGTAGGAGGGGAGCCCAGTAGGAGGGGAGCCCAGTAGGAGGGGAGCCCAGTAGGAGGGGAGCCCAGTAGGAGGGGAGCCCAGTAGGAGGGGAGCCCAGTAGGAGGGGAGCCCAGTAGGAGGGGAGCCCAGTAGGAGGGGAGCCCAGTAGGAGGGGAGCCCAGTAGGAGGGGAGCCCAGTAGGAGGGGAGCCCAGTAGGAGGGGAGCCCAGTAGGAGGGGAGCCCAGTAGGAGGGGAGCCCAGTAGGAGGGGAGCCCAGTAGGAGGGGAGCCCAGTAGGAGGGGAGCCCAGTAGGAGGGGAGCCCAGTAGGAGGGGAGCCCAGTAGGAGGGGAGCCCAGTAGGAGGGGAGCCCAGTAGGAGGGGAGCCCAGTAGGAGGGGAGCCCAGTAGGAGGGGAGCCCAGTAGGAGGGGAGCCCAGTAGGAGGGGAGCCCAGTAGGAGGGGAGCCCAGTAGGAGGGGAGCTCAGTAGGAGGGGAGCCCAGTAGGAGGGGAGCCCAGTAGGAGGGGAGCCCAGTAGGAGGGGAGCCCAGTAGGAGGGGAGCCCAGTAGGAGGGGAGCACAGTAGGAGGGGAGCCCAATAGGAGGGGAGCCCAGTAAGAGGGGAGCTCAGTAGGAGGGGAGCCCATTAGGAGGGGAGCCCAGTAGGAGGGGAGCCCAGTAGGAGGGGAGCCCGGTAGGAGGGGAGCCCGGTAGGAGGAGCTCAGAACTTATTCCGGTATTCTGTTATAAGCTTCTCTTGTAGAAGAACTCCGACCTCTGCGTGGAAAATGTCCTCCAGGTTCATGGGATATATACATTGTACGCAACAGCAAAGAGGAGAATGCCAAATTGTTTCCATTTCAATGATATTTACACAATTGTGCTCATCTATGCCGACTCCCACGCGACATCCCCCCATTAATATCGGCCACGCCCACTCCGGTACCCCTCCAATCATCCGAACCGAGAATTCCTGCAGGACACTCCCATCTCTTCCCCGTAACACGTTGGCTGGATACGGGACAACCGAGACTTTGCCGCACTTAGTGCTATAAACAAATCGGCATCTCTCCCACATTTCTGGTGATTCACCTATCCCGCCGGAGGCGCCGAGAGGAACAAGATCATAAAGACTGCCGGGCACGAGTGTAGCCACGTTCACCTTCCCCCGACGCCATGGCGACGGTGACAACCAGTACAAGTCCGTTATAAGCCTCTAATGGACGCCAATGCGTCATTTACATCTACAGCCTATGGACGGTACCAGCGGTGCTCACACGCAACACGTCTTTGTGCTTCTCCCTCATATCCATGGTTGGAGGCCATCAATCCGAAGACTCATCACCATGAACATTGACTCTCCAGAAGGTCCGGCGGGCCGGCGCGGACACATTTTTCAGCACCGATTGCAATTTTTAAGGAAAGAAAATCTCTCACGAAGTCGTTTTCAATCTTCGCTCCGTGTGGTTTCGGTTCACGAGGCCCGACAGATACTCGGCGTGATTGCCGGACTCGGCGGAATCCCCCGGAGGACTTCACATCACAATGAATTACCGTACAGCCGCCAAATGTCAAAATGGCGTTCAGTACGTCGCGTTTTAAAAGGAACGGAGGTCAGAAAAACACCCCAAAATCTTGCGTCACGTTTACTCCAAGCGGAAGGTCTGAATTCCAGAAGAAAGCGGATTGGGTTTGTCGTTACCGAGGACAACGGAGACATAATTGGCTTCATTCTGCGCCGCGGCGTCCGATAAGACGGAACACGCGGAAGGCGAGCGGGAGGCAATCGCAGGTGTTAATCAGCAGCCGCTAACGAACACAACTTTAATCGCTCTCCACATTCCTTCACAGGTGCACAACGCAGTTGGAAACAATTACTCGTTTCCTCCTCGGAGATTTAATTTGGTGATTTATGTATTCCGCGGCGGCGGTGGCGGCGTACAATCAATGTTTATGGGAAGAAGGCGATATGGAGAATAATATCGTTTAACTCCTTCAGACTGACGAACGAGACGTCTTCAGAAAATACTTGATGGATCCTCAAGGGGATGTCGGTCAGTCAGCTTCTATCTATTGCGGCAACTTCCCGGCCCCTCCAGACTCGGCTTATCCCCGCGTCACCTGACCAGAAGTGGAGGTCCATGGTCAGGAGATCATCAGTATCAAGCCCGGTGGGTCACACATGACGTGAGAAATGGCACTTTAGAGTCTTCAGAACCTAGACCACCCTCATACTGGGTGCTTCCCC
>NW_017310260.1:4045-5716 GCF_000935625.1 Nanorana parkeri
CTGTAGACATAAACCATTCTTCACCCCGAGGGCTCACAGCTCAATCTAGGGACCTCCATAATCCTCCAGGACTCCTTCCCAAGGGGACACCTTTCCTTCAGCGCTGACACTCATACAGCTAGCCCTGTCCTCCACCCCCTCCCCCGCTCTTCACCGATTCCCTTCATACCTCCACAAGGGAGGTTCAGATATCTTCACTGAAGACTTCTCGTACACAGAACAGAACAATGGTCAGCAGATCCAACACACAACGTCATGGACAAGCCTTTCTCCAAGAGTCTCCTCAATGCTCCCGGAGGGTTGTGCTCCTCGCCTCCATGCTCCTCGCCTCCATGCTCCTCGCCTCTATAGTCCTCGCCTCCATGCTCCTCGCCTCTATAGTCCTCGCCTCCATGCTCCTCGCCTCCATGCTCCTCGCCTCCATGCTCCTCGCCTCCATGCTCCTCGCCTCCATGCCCCTCGCCTCTATAGTCCTCGCCTCTATAGTCCGCCCCTCTATGCTCCTCGCCTCCATGCTCCTCGCCTCCATGCTCCTCGCCTCCATGCTCCACCCATGCACCGCGCCTCCATGCTCCTCGCCTCCATGCTCCTCGCCTCCATGCCCCTCGCCTCTATAGTCCTCGCCTCTATAGTCCGCCCCTCTATGCTCCTCGCCTCCATGCTCCTCGCCTCCATGCTCCTCGCCTCCATGCTCCTCGCCTCCATGCTCCTCGCCTCCATGCTCCTCGCCTCCATGCCCCTCGCCTCTACGCTCCTCGCCTCCATGCCCCTCGCCTCCATGCTCCTCGCCTCCATGCCCCTCGCCTCCATGCTCCTCCTGAGGTTTTTCCATAGTAGCTCAGAGGTCAGAGGTCGCCTTGGTCTCCATATCATGAATCCTCCTCATCTCCGGACGTGACGCCAATACAGGATTCGGATTCTCTGTTGATTCTTAACTCCCCCAAAATCTAAGGTTCCTGGTTCTGGGAATCCACCTTCAGTACACATCCCGGTTCTTCTGTGGCTCTAGATCCCCGCACGTGACACCAGATCTCCTACGTCCATGCTCATCCAGAGGTCCGGGGTCCTCATGGTTCCAGCGACGTGTCACATGGTTGTGTGGCCCCTCCGTGTCACAGTGCTCGGCATGGAATGCCCTCAGGTAGGAGCGTATAGTGTGCTCCCAGAGGACTGCCACTATCAGTATTGGACCACATCGGGTACCTGGGCCTTGGTTCTGCCTCATAGCGAGAGTTCACATGCAGATGACCAAATCTAAGAACCAAAGCAACAGACGAGCGCCGCCATATAATCAATGGTGGAGACCGGCAGCATTCAGGCAGCATTCAGGCAAAGCCACAGAGCGGGCAGCCGTTAGGACTGAAGGATAAACAATGAGACCAAATGAGGTCACAACCTGTATGAGCATCTCTGCAGACCAGACCAACACCAGACCAGACCAACACCAGACCAACACCAGACCAGCACCAGACCAGACCAACACCAGACCAGACCAACACCAGACCAACACCAGACCAGCACCAGACCAACACCAGACCAGCACCAGACCAGCACCAGACCAGACCAACACCAGACCAGCACCATGATGATGGATGATGATGAAGACGGTGAAATGAATATTATACAAGGAGGAGAGGAAGGAAGGAAGCCGCGGGGGGGGGGGGGGGGTCG
>NW_017310260.1:5739-6395 GCF_000935625.1 Nanorana parkeri
GGGACAAAAAGAAGAACTCCGAGGATAATAACTCTGCCCCCCTCCCCCCTCCCCCCACCAGGTGAAGAATAATTATGCCGGAGTTCTTCTTTAATCCCTCTCGATACACCACATGTACAGCCGAGTGGCGCCGCTTGTTGCATTTCATGGATCAGCCAATCAGAGAAGCGGTAATAATGCCGTGACTCCGCCATGACCGGAGGATGCCGAGACCAGCGCCGCCCCGTTATCTTCACAAAGATTCTCAAACTAAATTCTACCCCCAAAATAATCTTCTATGTAGAATTTTGGGGAGCGCGGCGCCACCTGCAGGCCGTACGGAGCTCCAGCACCCCGAGAACAATCCGGGGGGGGGTCCCTTTAAATTGGCCGCTGTCAGCTGGGAACGTTCTTCTCCTTCCATCGCTGTGATGAACTCGTACAACCTCTGAGTCACGGCTCCGCCCACTGCGTGTTCATGAATGGAACCCAAACCACAAAACATACACTCAGCACTTCTCCACCGAACACATGTGCCATCCGCTGACAGCAAAGAAGCATGAGGACGGGGATGACACGCCCTGAAATTGTGGAGGAAGAGGGGGAGAGAGAGAAGAGGGGGAGAGAGAGAGAAGAGGGGGAGAGAGAGAGAAGAGGGGGAGAGAGAGAGAAGGGGG
>NW_017310260.1:9506-14309 GCF_000935625.1 Nanorana parkeri
GGGTGACATTGATGGGGGCGGAGTCTGTAGTCGGCTCGGATTTGAGGTTTCCCGAGAAAAAAACGCTAATTTGGATCTTTTACAAAAAATTATTCTAGAAGCTCCGGCCCGGCGCGTCCCCAGAGCTGTGACACTAACAATCCACAATCACCTCCTCCGGAATCCTTCTTATTGCAGCGCGTCAGCAGCGTTCTTCCTCCGGGGCCGGCGTTGGCTGCCAATGTGTCAGATGGTCGACGCGTTTCTCCCGGCGGGTTATGGAGGAGCGGAAACATCTGTGCGCGGCCCCGTCACTGAACAAACTCAGCCTGGAGGGGGTCACATCCCAATCACGGGGTCACCAGGCCGGTGAGGTCACATCCGAATCATGGGGTCACCAGGCCGGTGAGGTCACATCCCAATTATGGGGTCACCAGGCCGGTGAGGTCACATCCCAATCACGGGGTCACCAGGCCGGTGAGGTCACATCCGAATCACGGGGTCACCAGGCCGGTGAGGTCACATCCCAATCATGGGGTCACCAGGCCGGTGAGGTCACATCCCAATCATGGGATAACCAGGCTGGAGGGGTCACATCCCAATCATGGGGTCACCAGGCTGGTGAGGTCACATCCCAATCATGGGGTCACCAGGCCGGTGAGGTCACATCCCAATCACGGGGTCACCAGGCCGGTGAGGTCACATCCGAATCACGGGGTCACCAGGCCGGTGAGGTCACATCCGAATCACGGGGTCACCAGGCCGGTGAGGTCACATCCGAATCACGGGGTCACCAGGCCGGTGAGGTCACATCCGAATCACGGGGTCACCAGGCCGGTGAGGTCACATCCGAATCACGGGGTCACCAGGCCGGTGAGGTCACATCCGAATCACGGGGTCACCAGGCCGGTGAGGTCACATCCGAATCACGGGGTCACCAGGCCGGTGAGGTCACATCCGAATCACGGGGTCACCAGGCCGGTGAGGTCACATCCGAATCACGGGGTCACCAGGCCGGTGAGGTCACATCCGAATCACGGGGTCACCAGGCCGGTGAGGTCACATCCGAATCACGGGGTCACCAGGCCGGTGAGGTCACATCCGAATCACGGGGTCACCAGGCCGGTGAGGTCACATCCGAATCACGGGGTCACCAGGCCGGTGAGGTCACATCCGAATCACGGGGTCACCAGGCCGGTGAGGTCACATCCGAATCACGGGGTCACCAGGCCGGTGAGGTCACATCCGAATCACGGGGTCACCAGGCCGGTGAGGTCACATCCGAATCACGGGGTCACCAGGCCGGTGAGGTCACATCCGAATCACGGGGTCACCAGGCCGGTGAGGTCACATCCGAATCACGGGGTCACCAGGCCGGTGAGGTCACATCCGAATCACGGGGTCACCAGGCCGGTGAGGTCACATCCGAATCACGGGGTCACCAGGCCGGTGAGGTCACATCCGAATCACGGGGTCACCAGGCCGGTGAGGTCACATCCGAATCACGGGGTCACCAGGCCGGTGAGGTCACATCCGAATCACGGGGTCACCAGGCCGGTGAGGTCACATCCGAATCACGGGGTCACCAGGCCGGTGAGGTCACATCCGAATCACGGGGTCACCAGGCCGGTGAGGTCACATCCGAATCACGGGGTCACCAGGCCGGTGAGGTCACATCCGAATCACGGGGTCACCAGGCCGGTGAGGTCACATCCGAATCACGGGGTCACCAGGCCGGTGAGGTCACATCCGAATCACGGGGTCACCAGGCCGGTGAGGTCACATCCGAATCACGGGGTCACCAGGCCGGTGAGGTCACATCCGAATCACGGGGTCACCAGGCCGGTGAGGTCACATCCGAATCACGGGGTCACCAGGCCGGTGAGGTCACATCCGAATCACGGGGTCACCAGGCCGGTGAGGTCACATCCGAATCACGGGGTCACCAGGCCGGTGAGGTCACATCCGAATCACGGGGTCACCAGGCCGGTGAGGTCACATCCGAATCACGGGGTCACCAGGCCGGTGAGGTCACATCCGAATCACGGGGTCACCAGGCCGGTGAGGTCACATCCGAATCACGGGGTCACCAGGCCGGTGAGGTCACATCCGAATCACGGGGTCACCAGGCCGGTGAGGTCACATCCGAATCACGGGGTCACCAGGCCGGTGAGGTCACATCCGAATCACGGGGTCACCAGGCCGGTGAGGTCACATCCGAATCACGGGGTCACCAGGCCGGTGAGGTCACATCCGAATCACGGGGTCACCAGGCCGGTGAGGTCACATCCGAATCACGGGGTCACCAGGCCGGTGAGGTCACATCCGAATCACGGGGTCACCAGGCCGGTGAGGTCACATCCGAATCACGGGGTCACCAGGCCGGTGAGGTCACATCCGAATCACGGGGTCACCAGGCCGGTGAGGTCACATCCGAATCACGGGGTCACCAGGCCGGTGAGGTCACATCCCAATCATGGGGTCACCAGGCCGGTGAGGCCACATCCCAATCACGGGGTCACCAGGCCAGTGAGGCCACATCCCAATCATGGGATCACCAGGCCGGTGAGGTCACATCCGAATCATTGGGTCACTAGGCTGGAGGGGTCACATCCCAATCATGGGGTCACCAGGCCGGTGAGGTCACATCCCAATCATGGGGTCACCAGGCCTGTGAGGTCACATCCCAATCATGGGATCACCAGGCTGGTGAGGTCACATCCCAATCATGGGGTCACCAGGCTGGTGAGGTCACATCCCAATCATGGGGTCACCAGGCTGGTGAGGTCACATCCCAATCATGGGATAACCAGGCTGGTGAGGTCACATCCCAATCACGGGGTCACCAGGCTGGTGAGGTCACATCCCAATCATGGGATCACCAGGCTGGTGAGGTCACATCCCAATCATGGGGTCACCAGGCCGGTGAGGTCACATCCCAATCATAGGATCACCAGGCCGGTGAGGTCACATCCCAATCATGGGGTCACCAGGCCGGTGAGGTCACATCCCAATCATGGGATCACCAGGCCATTGAGGTCACATCCCAATCATGGGGTCACCAGGCCATTGAGGTCACATCCCAATCATGGGATCACCAGGCTGGTGAGGTCACATCCCAATCATGGGATCACCAGGCTGGTGAGGTCACATCCCAATCATGGGGTCACCAGGCTGGTGAGGTCACATCCCAATCATGGGGTCACCAGGCTGGTGAGGTCACATCCCAATCACGGGGTCACCAGGCCGGTGAGGTCACATCCCAATCATGGGATCACCAGGCTGGTGAGGTCACATCCCAATCATGGGGTCACCAGGCCGGTGAGGTCACATCCCAATCATGGGATCACCAGGCTGGTGAGGTCACATCCCAATCATGGGGTCACCAGGCTGGTGAGGTCACATCCCAATCATGGGATCACCAGGCTGGTGAGGTCACATCCCAATCATGGGATCACCAGGCTGGTGAGGTCACATCCCAATCATGGGGTCACCAGGCCGGTGAGGTCACATCCCAATCATAGGATCACCAGGCCGGTGAGGTCACATCCCAATCACGGGGTCACCAGGCTGGTGAGGTCACATCCCAATCATTGGGTCACCAGGCTGGTGAGGTCACATCCCAATCACGGGGTCACCAGGCCGGTGAGGTCACATCCCAATCATGGGGTCACCATACATGTCACAATCTCCTGAGGACCAATGAGAACCTTCGATACAATCGTTGTCCGGCAGTCCCTCCCCCGCACACGTGTCCTCTGATGGAGATTGTACACGGGAGCGGCCATATTGTATGTGATGTGCGGCGGTTGCACTTTACTGTTCCTCCCGCTCTCTACAGATCTACCATCCCCCCTCCCTGATCTCAGCAATACATGTCACAATCTCCTGAGGACCAATGAGAACCTTCGATACAATCGTTGTCCGGCAGTCCCTCCCCCGCACACGTGTCCTCTGATGGAGATTGTACACGGGAGCGGCCATATTGTATGTGATGTGCGGCGGTTGCACTTTACTGTTCCTCCCGCTCTCTACAGATCTACCATCCCCCCTCCCTGATCTCAGCAGTCCTTCAGCAAGGATGCTCACTGCACTCCCCGGCATCCAGACAACATGAAAACATGGGCCAGCAAACTGAGGGCGGGGCCTAGTGAACAGGAAGTATGGGCCAGCAAACTGAGGGCGGGGCCTAGTGAAGAGGAAGTATGGGGCAGCAAACTGAGGGCGGGGCCTAGTGAAGAGGAAACATGGGGCAGCAAACTCAGGGCGGGGCCTAGTGAAGAGGAAGTATGGGGCAGCAGACTGAGGGCGGGGCCTAGTTAAGAGGAAGTATGGGGCAGCAGACTGAGGGCGGGGCCTAGTGAAGAGGAAGTATGGGGCAGCAGACTGAGGGCGGGGCCTAGTGAAGAGGAAGTATGGGGCAGCAGACTGAGGGCGGGGCCTAGTGAAGAGGAAGTATGGGGCAGCAGACTGAGGGCGGGGCCTAGTGAAGAGGAAACATGGGCCAGCAAACTGAGGGCGGGGCCTAGTGAAGAGGAAGTATGGGGCAGCAAACTGAGGGCGGGGCCTAGTGAAGAGGAAGTATGGGGCAGCAGACTGAGGGCGGGGCCTAGTGAAGAGGAAGTATGGGGCAGCATCGGCACTCACCATTGGTGACGGTGTTGACGTAATAGCGGCGTCCCTGCGGTGACATGTAGCACTGCCAGCCGGGGGGGAGGGGGCCCTGCGACGAATCTTCTATCCTCTGCGGGTTCATCGTGCCGGGTTTCTGCAATGACAGAGAAGTGTGAGACCGACTCAGCTATACAAAGGTGTTATATTCAT
>NW_017310260.1:14536-15135 GCF_000935625.1 Nanorana parkeri
CCTCCTGACCACACCCCCCCCCACCCCCCACAGCATCACATCTCATGTATGTATAGATGGAAATTCGGCAGGTAGGTCTCACTTCCTGTCCATGTGACACCCATACATGAAATTGGGGATGTGGGTGTCACAGGACAGGAAGTCACAGACCGCAAAATAAACATTATCCCGTGTCCCCGGCAGAGAGATTCCCCATCATCACTTCCTGTCCTGGCAGGAAATAAATTCTCCCCTGCAATAGAACCTGACAGGGGCTGTAACCCGCCATCGCTCCATATACAACGACGGGCAGGGGTAGGACCAGGGGCCCCTTCATATCTCGGGCACATAGGGGCCACGCTGTCCTCCGGCCATGAAGGGTTAATAAATGGCGGCCCCGAGAGCGGCTCCTTTGTGGAATCTGGCAGCGAGGGGTTAATGAGAGGCTGTGGGGGAACTCCGCACAATGACTCCATTCAGAGCCGGAGTACAATGGGGGATTGTGTGCGCCGGAGAGAACATTCCTGAAATATCAGCAATTCCTGCGACACCTACATAGCCGCCGCCCGGCCCGGGTCATGTGATCCGCGGGGGGGGGGGGGGGGGGTGTTTTTTCACCG
>NW_017310260.1:15682-16530 GCF_000935625.1 Nanorana parkeri
TCAGCCAGCAGGGGGCAGCGTTGTTCTTCTCAATCAGCTTTCGCAGTGTTGTCACCTCCACAAATAAAACTTTCTACAATGTTTCCAAAAAGTGAAATTCAATGTTATTAATACGTCGCCATCAAACCGCCGCGGCCGCCGCATTGCCCACAACCCCCTATTCCTGGAAACGCGGCGCTGCGCGGTCACATGACTGTCCTGCAGGAGGATAACCTGCCGTGGCCGACCTCTCACCCGGAATCCGGTTGCTATGGGTGACAATCACATTCGGTATTGCTGCGGTGCACATTGTTGGAGGCGTGGCCTCTCTGGAGGCGGGAAGGCATCATCACCGCTTTAGCACCGCCGTCATGTGACCACCCGTCACCTCCACGTGTGTGACACGCCGCCACCGTCATGTGACAGACCTCGTCACCTCCACATGTGTGACGCCGCCACTGTCATGTGACAGACCTCGTCACCTCCACATGTGTGACGCCGCCACCGTCATGTGACAGACCTCGTCACCTCCACGTGTGACACGCCGCCACCATCATGTGACCGACCTCGTCACCTCCACATGTGTGACGCCGCCACCATCATGTGACCGACCTCGTCACCTCCACATGTGTGACGCCGCCACCATCATGTGACCGACCTCGCCACCTCCACGTGTGTGACGCCGCCATGTGACAGACCTCGTCACCTCCACGTGTGACACGCCGCCACCGTCATGTGACCGACCTCGTCATATCACGGGGACAACATCAGGGAGGGGACGAGCAACGACACGGGTCGGTCATCATACAACGAGCAGAGAGAAGATTCTTCAGCACTCAGCTGCTCCCCCACTGCCCAATCACAGGCTG
>NW_017310260.1:16616-18254 GCF_000935625.1 Nanorana parkeri
AGGGGAGAGAGGAGGGGGAAGGGAGAGAGTCCAGTGGAAGGACAGGGATATCAATCTGTTGGCCGCTGAGGAAAAGTAAGCGTTCCTCCTGCAGGATAAGCCACCTCTGGCGGACTCGGAGGAGATTGTTTTATGATTTGACATCAGAACTCTCGGCGGGAATCGTCTTTTCTATCCGGCGAACGCGGAATTACCCGGCAGGCGGTCGGACGCACAATGTCAGCTCTTCCTGCAACCTGTAATCAGCTCGGGTCCCCTCCCCCCCTGGAGGGGCAGCAACCGTCCGCCATTCTCTGACATCTTCACCCAACCGGCAAATCAAATGGCGTCTGGTGGCGGAATGGCGCGGGGACGGCGGCTCGGAATGTTTGGAGGTCGTTACATTTGGAACTTTCTCTGCAACAAAAATTGTTACATTGTTATTCGGAATCTCTGCAGAGGAGACGCCGCCAGCCTGCGTTGCATCTCCGCTCAGTCTCCTTCCTGCTGCTGCACCGCCTGAGGGGGCGCACCATGGCATGGCGGACACAACAGATGGGGGGGCGGAGCTCCTGATAAAGAGAACCTGTCACGTCTCTGACCTGTCCATCTTTAAATCAGAATTCCGCCATCACCGATTAAGAACTACTTTGCGCCTTTTCTTCAATCCAATATGGCCGCCTCGGGGGGCGGGGACTCAGTTTTTGCCACCAATCTACATTTGCCGTTATCGCCAGATTCAGCGCCAAATCGTGAGATGTGAAGGAGGAGACGCGGCGAAGTGCAACTCGAAGTGCCCCATACAGGTGGAGATATGGCCGCCATGGGGGTGTGATGGGCCCCGCGGTCAGTGTAATGGGCCCCGGGGTCAGTTGATGGCGGGGTCACCCAGGGACCGGGAGGGGAGGGGAAGCGCGGTGACTCATCGCACCTCGCGCCTCATTTCCTGCTGACTGAAGCTAAACACCAGAGGCGGCAACAAGAAAAAAGGAACCCGTGTGTTTTGGAGACCCGTCGCCATGGCAACCGCTGGCAGCGCGATCACCCGGCTGGCACGTTCCTTGTTTTTTCAGGTCACCGTCTCGTCCTTTGATAAGAGGCATCGTTACCAGATGTGATGCCGAAAGAGAGCGCGGCGCGACATGACAGCCGAGGAGATCCGCGCCGAACGCCCCGGAGAACGCCGTCTACTCCACAAACGCCTTTCATGTCGGATCAAAGACTTTCCTCCGCTTGTAAGCAGCGAGCGCGGCGGAATCCCAGAGGATGAGAGCGCGACGGAACGCAGGAGGAAAAAAAAAAAGAGAGAGAGAACATTGTTTATATTAATCGCTCGAACATTATATCTCCAGAAGGACGCCGCCATCTCTGTTCAGGCATCATCCGGTGTCACCATCTACTTCCTGGACCGAGATGACACAATCATGTAAATCCCGGTCCAAGTTATTGGCTGTGTTCACAAATGTCTGACACAGATCAGCCCCTGACCATGTGATACAATGCATACCATGTAAGGGCAATATAGCAGGAAGTAGCTCCTCCCCCCTCGCTATGGACCCTCCCTCCTCCTTACGTTCCCCTGATAGGGCCCCTCATGGGGCCCAGTGATTTATGATTGGGGGGGGGGGGACTACAACTTCCCGGGTAATAGAGGTAACC
>NW_017310260.1:19282-20822 GCF_000935625.1 Nanorana parkeri
GGATATCAATCTGTTGGCCGCTGAGGAAAAGTAAGCGTTCCTCCTGCAGGATAAGCCACCTCTGGCGGACTCGGAGGAGATTGTTTTATGATTTGACATCAGAACTCTCGGCGGGAATCGTCTTTTCTATCCGGCGAACGCGGAATTACCCGGCAGGCGGTCGGACGCACAATGTCAGCTCTTCCTGCAACCTGTAATCAGCTCGGGTCCCCTCCCCCCCTGGAGGGGCAGCAACCGTCCGCCATTCTCTGACATCTTCACCCAACCGGCAAATCAAATGGCGTCTGGTGGCGGAATGGCGCGGGGACGGCGGCTCGGAATGTTTGGAGGTCGTTACATTTGGAACTTTCTCTGCAACAAAAATTGTTACATTGTTATTCGGAATCTCTGCAGAGGAGACGCCGCCAGCCTGCGTTGCATCTCCGCTCAGTCTCCTTCCTGCTGCTGCACCGCCTGAGGGGGCGCACCATGGCATGGCGGACACAACAGATGGGGGGGCGGAGCTCCTGATAAAGAGAACCTGTCACGTCTCTGACCTGTCCATCTTTAAATCAGAATTCCGCCATCACCGATTAAGAACTACTTTGCGCCTTTTCTTCAATCCAATATGGCCGCCTCGGGGGGCGGGGACTCAGTTTTTGCCACCAATCTACATTTGCCGTTATCGCCAGATTCAGCGCCAAATCGTGAGATGTGAAGGAGGAGACGCGGCGAAGTGCAACTCGAAGTGCCCCATACAGGTGGAGATATGGCCGCCATGGGGGTGTGATGGGCCCCGCGGTCAGTGTAATGGGCCCCGGGGTCAGTTGATGGCGGGGTCACCCAGGGACCGGGAGGGGAGGGGAAGCGCGGTGACTCATCGCACCTCGCGCCTCATTTCCTGCTGACTGAAGCTAAACACCAGAGGCGGCAACAAGAAAAAAGGAACCCGTGTGTTTTGGAGACCCGTCGCCATGGCAACCGCTGGCAGCGCGATCACCCGGCTGGCACGTTCCTTGTTTTTTCAGGTCACCGTCTCGTCCTTTGATAAGAGGCATCGTTACCAGATGTGATGCCGAAAGAGAGCGCGGCGCGACATGACAGCCGAGGAGATCCGCGCCGAACGCCCCGGAGAACGCCGTCTACTCCACAAA
This sequence comes from Nanorana parkeri, assembly GCF_000935625.1. Lineage (NCBI taxonomy): Eukaryota > Metazoa > Chordata > Amphibia > Anura > Dicroglossidae > Nanorana > Nanorana parkeri. Next base: position 20,416 of record NW_017310260.1, read on the forward strand.
CGCCTTTCATGTCGGATCAAAGACTTTCCTCCGCTTGTAAGCAGCGAGCGCGGCGGAATCCCAGAGGATGAGAGCGCGACGGAACGCAGGAGGAAAAAAAAAAAGAGAGAGAGAACATTGTTTATATTAATCGCTCGAACATTATATCTCCAGAAGGACGCCGCCATCTCTGTTCAGGCATCATCCGGTGTCACCATCTACTTCCTGGACCGAGATGACACAATCATGTAAATCCCGGTCCAAGTTATTGGCTGTGTTCACAAATGTCTGACACAGATCAGCCCCTGACCATGTGATACAATGCATACCATGTAAGGGCAATATAGCAGGAAGTAGCTCCTCCCCCCTCGCTATGGACCCTCCCTCCTCCTTACGTTCCCCTGATAGGGCCCCTCATGGGGCCCAGT
>NW_017310260.1:20938-23253 GCF_000935625.1 Nanorana parkeri
TGTGGAGGTGTGCCGGGGATGCCTTCCCTCATATAAAATGGCATCCCCGGCTCTCAGGTTCTATAATCCGCCGTCTCCCGGCCAGGAAGTGCGCTGTGCACAGGAATATATCTCCCCTTCTCTGACGACCCCCGGGAACCTTTCCTCATCGCTCCCCCAGGAGGAGGAAGGCGGGTTATGAGGAGCGGGCGGTCTCTGCCGATATTTGGGGACCTCGGCTGGAAGCCGGCGAACCCCTCAGAGGTCTATAGGAGGCCATCCCCTTCCCCCGCCAGACACCCCCCCCCAATATTCAGACCTTTCCTCCTCCATATCCAGACCCCCCCCCCCACACACAATGATCTGTGCCCCGCCCACACACAGCAGGGGGGATCCCATGTGACATCACTGACCATATATGGTCATACCCATCCATAGGCCCAACTTCTGATAGGAGTGAAGACGGGGAGAGCAGTATGCGTCCTTCCTGGGGAGTCACCCCTCACTTCCTGTCCCAGTGACACCAGGGCTACAGATAGACAGCGCGGAGTCACTGGGACAGGAAGAGATCATTGTCCCCCCGTCTCATATCCCAATGACACCCCGTCTATCATTTCTGGAATGTCGGAGTGGGAGGACTTAATCATATGAAGAGAACCTGTCAGAGCAGACATGTGAGGGCTGCCACTTCCTATTCTAAAAGGTACAGTCATCCTTATCCGCGGCTTCACCAACATGAGAACCAATCAGGAAATCAACTTAAAGGGCAGACAATGGTTCCTGGTGTGATCTCCCACCACATCCCAGGCTCCACCCACATATCATGTCTCCGCCCCCTCCACTCAACCCACATCTCATGTCTCCGCCCCCTCCACTCAACCCACATCTCATGTCTCCACCCACAACTCATGTCGCCACCCTCCTGGCTCCACCCACAGCTCATGTCTCCACCCACAACTCATCTCTCCGCCCTCCCCTCCTCCTGACACCACCCACAGCTCATGTCTCCACCCACAACTCATGTCTCCGCCCTCCCCTCCTCCTGACACCACCCACAGCTCATGTCTCCACCCACATCTCATGTCTCCGCCCTCCAGGCTCCACCCACAGCTCATTTCTCCACCCAATTCTGTCTCCACCCACCACCCTCTGCTACTCTTCTGTCACCTCCCCATGCTCCTCCCATCACCCTCCATTGCTCCTCCCACCACTGCTCTTGGATCTGGGTTGCACGGGGTGGATATCGATGTTCGGTGGATTGATCCCATTCTTTCCTTTGATCTTGTTCTGGGTAGTGAAGCAAAGGATGAAGATGACGGCCGGCCCCTGAGGCCTCACATGGCGGCTCCCATGTAGGGTTGCCACCTGTCCAGGATTCACCCGGAAGATGTCAGGCAGACGGGGGCAACCAAAAATTAAGATAGGGGCTACTGGCCCCTCCCCCCCACTGGAAATAGTCTCCACTGTGATATTTACACATGAAGAAGCCGCTACTCCTCCCCAAAAAATGTCTGCGTGTCGCTATCGCGTGTTCGTGTTTCGCTTGAAGAAAAGGTGGCGACTCTCCTCCATGTCCTCACCCTGACCGCTCCCCTTTAAGGTCTTCTGTCACTCAGATTTCGGAGTCAGAAAGGAAATCGGTTTCATCGGTATGGAGAGCGCGGGGGAGGGATGTACGAGGGGGATTAGTAGGGAGCGCAGAGCCACCATAATGAGGAAAGATCCCCAACACGCAGCGCACCTGTCACTGTATATAGTATATACTGCCGGCCGAGACAACCAATCCCAATCAATCACCGATATCCCAATGTACGGAGCGCTGCCATTGGACGGGACCGTCTCCGAGGGAAATGGAATGTTTGATTGTAGATGGAAACCATGTGACCTCCTCAGAGGGACAAAACAGTGGACTGGAGGACTACAGGGGGGCAGATGGGGGCATAAGAGAGAGGGGCAGAGGGCAGGTTGGGGTACAGCAGAGGGTAGGTTGGGGTACAGTAGAGGGGCAGAGGGCAGGTTGGGGTACAGTAGAGGGCAGATTGGGGTACAGTAGAGGGCAGGTTGGGGTACAGCAGAGGGCAGGTGGGAGTACAGCAGAGGGCAGGTTGGGGTACAGCAGAGGGCAGGTGGGGGTACAGCAGAGGGCAGGTTGGGGTACAGCAGAGGGCAGGTTGGGGTACAGCAGAGGGCAGGTTGGGGTACAGCAGAGGGCAGGTTGGGGTACAGTAGAGGGCAGGTTGGGGTACAGCAGAGGGCAGGTTGGGGTACAGCAGAGGGCAGGTTGGGGTACAGCAGAGGGCAGGTTGGGGTACAGCAGAGGGCAGGTTGGGGTACAG
>NW_017310260.1:24376-24859 GCF_000935625.1 Nanorana parkeri
GCAGAGGGCAGGTTGGGGTACAGTAGAGGGGCAGAGGGCAGGTTGGGGTACAGTAGAGGGGCAGAGGGCAGGTTGGGGTACAGTAGAGGGGCAGAGGGCAGGTTGGGGTACAGTAGAGGGGCAGAGGGCAGGTTGGGGTACAGTAGAGGGCAGGTTGGGGGAGGGGGGAGTAGATATTCCGGCCAATTTCTATCACTTACATTATACACGTGTGTGCGTGTCCCTACACATGTATCCATCCCTGGCAGTGGGGACAGTGAGGGGTCGATAATACTCAGTACGGATCCCCATAGATGATCCCCTGAATACTATGCGAGTAGGGAGCCCCCCGAGTCATGTTTGGGGGTGACGGCGTTCCCGTACTTACCGGAGCGGGGGGGAGGGGCACCTTCCTCGGACGCGTCCTCGCACTTCTGTCACTTCCAGCGGATGAGGAATATTGTCGGCAGAAAAGGGGAAATATGTGACGGGAGTTCTGAGGTC
>NW_017310261.1:0-954 GCF_000935625.1 Nanorana parkeri
CCCTCAGTCCTGCGCCCGGGGCAAGTGCCCCCCCCGCCCCCTCCGGTTGTTACGCCACTGGTTCCCACCTAGGCGTTCGAAATATGTGTGTATGACGCGCGTTTTGCGGTGCATGTTTTAACCGCGATTTGCAGCGCGTCAAACGCGCGTTTACGAGGGCTATCCGGCTGTATCCTAAAGGATACGCGCGGAAATACGCCCCAAAGAAGCTCCTGTACTTCTTTGGGCATAGGGCGTTTTTCAGCACGTTCCCACGCGCTGAAATACGCCCAAGTGAGAACCATGCCCATAGGAAATAATGGGATTTCACTTGCTGGGCGTTTTACAGCGCGTCGATCAGCGCTGTAAAATGCCCAGGTGTGAACCCGGCCTTAATGGCTCTAAAATTATTGCTCTCACGCCGTTTGCGGCGATATGCAACATGTGCATAGGCGCACCTGACGCATATATGCGTGTGTATTAGGGGGGCGCGGACTTAAAAAAAATGTTTAAAAAAATAAATGTTATGCTTCTTTATTTTTTTATGAATCTTTCATTTTTGTATTACTTTTTTTTTTTTTTTTTTTCATACAACTTTATTGCTATTACATGGGGGGCTAAGAAGCCCCCTATGGGGTAGCCAATTTACATGACAGGTCCTCTTTATGGAGACATCAGGGTTTCTCCAAGACCCCTAATGTCACCTAGGGACCTCTAGAGTAGCTGATGAAGCAGAGATCGGCTTCATCAGCTTCTCTAGCTGGAGAGTGACACTGAATGCAGGAAGTGATGTAATATACATCACTTCCTGCATTCGGGGACTGAGAGGAGATCAAAGGGAGTTATACTAAACTCCCATTGATCTCCTGTCACAGAGCCGTGCCGGTCCCGGCCACATCAGGCACAGCGGATCTCCGGACCGGCAACGGCAGTAACAGCTTCTGATAGAAGCGATCGAGCGTCTCTCGAGACGCT